>NC_067246.2:19158130-19461160 GCF_019359855.2 Lolium perenne | reverse complement strand
TTGTTACCATATGAGAAGACTGATGAGCAAACCGACGCAGTCGCAGCCGCCGAGGTGAAGGCGTTTCTTGCGCCAACGAAGCCTGCGCCAAAGCTGTTTATAGCACCGAATATAATGAAGCACTTTCCCGAGACGAGACAAAAGAAAGCTGAGTTGTCAAGTGATTATGATCGCTCTCTTGGATAGTCCTCTAGAGCGAGAAAAGAGACAAAAATTGCCCAGCTTGGACAACAGAAAAATCAGTCGCTACCCGCTTCGTCTGTAGTCCTATGATGATCCAGAGACGGCATCGATGATCGAACGGGTGGCTAGAGGTCATGGAGCAGATGTTCAATACGCATGTTACTATCCAATGGCTGAATTCGTAAACAAGTATCGATAAGGACATGATCTCATCAAACCTGGCCAGCTCGCGTGTCTAGGGACTCAGATGCGAAGGTTGCATCAATGGTACCTGCAAGCCTATCGGAACATTGATCGCTACCTCACGGTGGCAGTTAGAGATGAGCACTACTTCCGGGGGAAGGAGGAGATAAACCTTGAGTTTGAAGAACTATTTCAGTTATTCAATCAAGACGCCCTCGACAAATCTATCATCAATTGCTACTGCATGTAAGTGATTTATTTATGTAATTAAGTCTGTAGCTCAGCTCATTCATTTGCACTAACAATTATCCTCACTATATTCTTTTTATACGCTATATATTATGCAGAATGAAGATGCTCGAACGCAAAAGAGGCAAGCTCTATGAACTTGGGTTCATTGACCCAAACACCGTTCGTGAAGTTACAGTTCGACGGTACGCCAAGGACACAGAGGACAACATTCTAATGTTTTTACTGAAGCAAGCAAACAAAGAGGAAATATTCCTTCCTTACAACTTCAAGTGAGTGTTATAACTGTCTTACATACATTTGATTTTCGCATACTCGATGTGAAGTCTAAATAATCCGGCGAGTTATGTGTGTGCAGCTTCCACTATATTCTTCTAATCATTAAGCTTAACAAATGAGTAGTCCTTGTCATGGACTCGGAACGTAAAGAACACGAGGAATGGACGAACATGGCTGCCCTGCTTCAGAGGTACTTGTCATGGCCGTCATCTTCATATGTTCTCATTCATGATATCATCAACTAATCAAATAACTCATTTAACACATTTTTTCTTTCCCGGACAGGGCTTGGAAACGGTTCATTATTACTATTCCGGGTAAATGGAAACCGAAGCTTACATTTAAAGATTTCCCTGTAAGTAGTACTATATATATATATAGCTATGTCTGCGAATCTCTTTGATATTTTGTTTCAATACCATGCTTGATTATTACTTTGATCGAACTATTTTTTTCGTAAAGTGTTTGAAGCAGGAACCCGGGAATAACTTATGTGGATATTATGTCTGCGAGTTCATTCGCGAGATGACATGTCACAGGGAACCGGACGAGGCTATACAAACCATTCGTGTACGTGAACAATATTTCACAACCTTATTTTATTACCATCAATTGTATTAAGTTCCATTCATATATATTGATCTCCTTTTTTAAATTTAGATGGAACGCCTGCGGGACTCTCTCCTAACAGAGGATCGCATACGAGCAATTTAAGAGGAACTTGCAGGATTTTTTCTCAACGAGGTCATAGCTCGAAATGGAGAATACCATCGGGAGTTCATATATCAGCTATGACTTAGGGATATGAATATATATGATACCTTTGGTCCTGGCTATATATATTGTAAACATGCATTACTTGTACTGTATTTCATGATGATGTCTATATATACATGACGAAGTTTGTGGTTTCTTGAATGATATATGCATTGCAGAATTGAATGAATAATATAAAAACCTATAACTTTGCCGCGGCAGAGAAACGACCAGTTTCTCTGCCGCGGCAGAGAAACGCTGCTCCACCCTCAACCTCTGCCACGGCATAGAAATGGTCATTCTTTCTGCCGCGGCAGAGACCATCTAGTCCCGGTCCGTATCATGAACCGGGACCAAAGGTCCTCCACCACGAGACCCCTGGCCGCACCACGTGGCGGGGCCTTTGGTCCCAGTGCACATTTGAACCGAGACTAAAGGGTTGACCCTTTTGTCCCGCCTGGTTGGTCCTGGTTCAAAACCGGGACTGATGGCCCAAATGGACTAGGACTGTTGGCCCTTTTTCTACTAGTTCATCCCTAAACCAGATGGCCACGGCGTCTGGGACGACCCAAACCCGGCCCAAATTTGGGCCGCGTTTGCGTGGCTGTGGACGCCGATCGCTGTCCACTCGCGTCCTCCCCTTTTCCTCCCCTGGCCCGCCTGTCTATCTCCGAAAACATAGTCACTCCACTCCACTCCCAAAACCTAGAGATGGCCGACGAAGCTCTTGCCGCCGCCACCGCCACCAGCGGAGTCGAAGCGCAGCTGGCGGCCCTTATCGCTCATGCCATGGAGGAGGCTCCTGTCCTGGACGCTCCAGTGGTCCCGCAGCCCGCGACGGCGATGAAGAAGGCGAAGCCCAAGCTCACCATGTAGCAGAGGGTGATTGAGTGCAAGAAGCGGGCCGACCGGCGTAGGGCGCGCGAAGAACAGAAGAAGGAGGCCGCTGCCTCGGAGGGGCGACAGAAGGTAGCCGAGCAGCTCCTCCATCTCCAAACGGAGGCAAAGGCGAAGGCCATGCTCTTTTACGGCCACGCCGCGCTCGCTCAACACATGGTCGTCCCGGACGTCGGCACGGCCTCGGCGGGAAGGTCCGCCTCGTCCGTGAGCCGGCCCCTTCCTCCAAGGTCAACAAACCCGCCGACTGCCCCGTTTGGGTACACGCCCGATGCGCAGGAAATGGTGGCACCGTTGGGGAGGTACTTCTGCCCGTCACGGGATGGGTCACCGGAGGTGAGCGAGTCCATGACGGGGCCGTCGCCTTCGTCCATTGACCTCAACCGTGCGCCGGCGGCGCACTCCAATGCCCCCAAGCACCTGGGAGCAGCAGCGATGACCGGTGCCCACAACCTGTTCGATGATTTGTCGAGCGAGCGCGCGCCACCGTCTATGCATGCAACGTCCACCATGCATGCCCCTCCGTCTTACCCGCCGATGATGGCGACCACCATGCTATATCCGTTGACCGAGCAGGCTCCCCCGCCACCTCCCATTGACATAGAGGAGGACATCACTGGCCATCCCGGTAGCATGAACATTGATGAGGAGCCGTTGTTCGGTGACGAGCTCACACAAGCCGCAACTGCACAAGCTCGAGGTCGCCAGCATAGCAAAAAACCATCAACACGCAACTAGAGGACATAATGCTCGTCGACGCATGGTTGGCCATTGGGCAAGTCCATTGATAGGTGCCGAGAAGAAGGGGACCGCATCCTGGCGCCGGATCCATGACTACTTTCATGAACATCGCTGATACGGAGAGGAGCGATTTGACAGCGACCGCAACGAGTGCTCCCTCCAAAAGAGGTGGGGAACAATTCAAACAGAATGCAACTAGTTCCAGGTGGCGTATGATCACGTGAACCGGATTCCCGTTAGCGGCATCGGCGTCAAGGACGTGGTATGATTCTTAACCTCAACTTGTTCATTCGTTATTTGCACACATGTTTGTCATTGTTATCTCGCTTTGCTCTAGGTGTGGAAAGCTTTGGATTTCTTAAAAAATGTGAATGAAGGAAAGTCCTTTGGCTTCCCTCATTGTTGGAAGGAACTCGAGGGCACCCCCAAGTTCCAGGAGGGGTACGAGGGCAACAAGACTGCCAAAGATGCCACGGTCATTGACCTTGATGGTGGCCAGCCTTGCGCTAGCTCCGCTTCTCGTGCTAGCCGTCCACGAGGCCACAAGGCAACCAAGGTTGACTTGAAGCGTGATGCTTTGGCCATGCAGTTGGTCGTCACTTTGAAGGAGATGTATGTTGACAAAGAGGTGTCCACGTACAAGAGGGATGAGAGGAGGCGCCGGGAGAAGGAAGAGTACATGAAGACCTACTTCGATGTCCAGAAGAGGAAGCTTAATATTGAAGAGGTGAAGGCCAAGACGAAGGCTAGGGAAATCGAGCTTAAAGAGAAAGAATAAGAGCTCATTGTAGCAGCAAGGGTCAAAGAGGTGGAGTTGAAGGAGAAAGAACTTGAGCTGAAACGGCAAGCCGAGGACCACATGATTATGAATCCCGACTTAACCGCCATGAACAAGGTGAAGAGAGCTTGGTTCGAGAAGGGGCATAAGGAGATCCTAGAGCGCACAAATTGAGTTGACAATCTCAATTTGTAATTTTTATATTTATTTAAACTATGACACATTTGGTTTCTTAATCATGCTACATTTTATTTGATATTATTCTATATTTTTTAGATAAAATTTATAAATATGTGTGACCAAACGGCCTATTTTCTAAAGAAATAGATCAAATGGGGATGATCGCAGCGTGCGACCAAACGGACACGCGGACGCGGGACGCTATTCGCGTGTCCGCACGACCACCCAAACAACATAAAATAGACGGCCTAGCGCGTTCGTTTTGGTGGAAGGATTAGAGATGCAAACAAGTGAACCACATGGGAGCAGTCGAGCATATTAACTCGTAATCTACACCAGGTCCATACTCCTAAATACTGTACTGAATATATACTCGCATGTATCATGTAACCTCGCATTGAATGTGGCGGCCCAAGATTTTCAAATAATGGAGGGGCCAAAGGGAAACATTCCGTGACGCACCATCATCACCGATTTGAACTTTACAGCAGAGAGGAGAGAGATTATAGATCCTCTGTTTTATACGTACTTGTCGCCGATTTAAGTAAGTGATAAGTGAAACGTTTGAAACCTGATAGCTAACTGACCCAAACCTGAGTGGTCTATAAATACTGTGATCACTAGCAGCTAGCAAGTACCACACCAACGACTCCAGTTGCGCAGGAAGCCGGCCTGATAGCTAGCTGAACTCCTCAGGCGATGTGGCGGCTAAGGATCGCTGAGGCGACCGGCGGTGACCCGTGGCTGCGCACCACCAATGGGCACGTCGGTCGGCAGGTCTGGGAGTTCGACCCTACGGCCGACGATGTTGGTGCCGTGGACGACCTCGACGCCGCGCGCCATGAGTTCTTCCGCCAGCGGCACCAGATGAAGCACAGCGCCGACCTCCCCATGCGCCTACAGGTCCGTGACTCACACCCACTCAACAAGTTAATCATTTTTTGATTACCTTTTAGAGATTTTCGATCAGATCACTAAGGCCTTGTTTGGTTCGAGAGTATTAGTGGGGATTAATGGGGATAATCCGCTAGAGTATTGGGTGAAACCCCAGCCTTCACCCAATCCCCACTAAACTCCATCCCGTTCAATCCCTAATCTCCACTTTTATAAACTATCATTTGGTTGGCAGGGATTGGTGCACACAACGAAAATTGAAATCAACAAGACAAACCAACATATAGTAGCAGAGATTAAATTTTTACGTCACTGGCCACACGGCCTTAAAATCTGAACTAAAGAACCTTTATGTCACTATGTCTATCCATGTGTATCAGGTCCAATACGACAGTGAGACTGAAAGTCCAAAATCCAGGATACAGTGGAAAAGGAACTCATGTTGTCACAATTCTCATCACAGACAACATAACATGTGAACCTTGCAACTTCTGAGCAACCATGACACTACAAAATATCATAACAGGTTACACCAGTCAACAACAAACAGTCTTTTGACCAACATCAGACGCGAGCACACATCACAGGTGCCATCACTGGTAGAAATTGCAGCGACATGTGCGACAGTAGACGTAGACCGGAGCAGCGGCTACGAAGGCTTTTGGAAACTGAAACCTGAACAAAACATGGAGGCATTGGAATAAGTGTTGTTCCAACATCCGAAATGCTCAAAAAAGATATATTTTGCAAAGCAACTTCCATAATTACTAGAAGAAGGGATAGCTTTGATTTTTCATTGATAAACAGATGCAAAGCAAGTACACGTATGAGCCATGAAAAAGTAGTAGAGAGTCTAGGTCTACAAAGGCTAGAAAAAATACAGTTTCATGCTAAAGCAAGCCTCATATACAGCAGTGTTATCTTCAGTGTAACACTTGCAGAACAGCCAGTCTAAGCATACTCCAGGAAAGTGAGCTACATACTCCAGGAATAAAAGGACCATGTATTGTGATTAAAATGACCATGTACTGTGACTTCCCATCATTCTAAGCATCCAGTATGGTTATAGTACAATAGCAAAGCATGCATTTTTCTGGTACCGTGAAGTAGCAATGTTAGTTGTTGACTAGCAGGAGAAATTAAAAACAACATACTAGGGCGACATATATATACACGCTGGTTCCAACATGTATACTCAAAAGTCTCAAGATGCCTAGCAATGAAATGAGAATAAAGCTATTAAATTGTTAAGTGCCTTTGCATTTCAGATAATAATGGTTTGACATCAGGGAGTAATTAAATAAATCACAAGGGTGTAATAAAAGGAGAGAGAGAATGAGGCTATTACCTCATGATAACATCACTACAGGAATGGCGACGTACGCCGAGGGCCGTGGCATACGCCGACGGCCAAATGTCGGGGCCGTCGGCGTATGGCCCGGCACGGCCAGCCAGCGAGTCTCACCCTCGGCGTATCGTTGCCGTCGGCGTAGCGAAGTCTACGCCGAGGGCAGCCCTCGGCATATGTTTGGCCCTAGGCGTAGACAGGGCTACGCCGACGGCCACCCTCGGCGTAGACTATTTGTCAAATTTGTCTAATTTTGTAAAAATCATAACTAATTCATATGATGTCAGAAAAATGCGTATAAGGTATCTAAATGTTCATAAAAACATCCTCTATCCGTTTCTGTCAAAATCATGCATATTTGAATCATGTATATCATGTTAATATAGTAACAATTCAAACACTTTCTTATATGTCATCGGGTTCCCGTTTTGGCCAGATGGCGATTTAAACGAAGTCAGAAAATCCCGCGGAGCCGCATGGCGTTATTTTATGTGTCCTAGTAACCACTCCAAAAGACGGAATTGGGATACGGCAGTTATTTTGGAACACCCTTCACAAACAGGGCTATCAAGTTCGGAGTTCTATGACTTTTAGGGGAAATGAGAAGGAAACGGTCCGTGACACCGCATAGTTTGTCGGAACGAGGCCATATTTACCACGTGCGTGGTCCCTGGGATGGGAAGCAATGCCCCGGAAGCGGATTTCCAATCCGACCCATGGCCGATGGTTTTTTCATTTTCGGGGTGCCAAAACGGGTTTTTTTTGTGAACCAGCTACATGAGACGTATTTTTGTATTGCGCGAGACCTCCGCGTAGTAGTAGGACACCGCCTCCGCACCACATATCACATGTCATATGTGCATGCTAGCTATCTGTGAATCCCTGCGGCTTCCTGCTGTGTCCCGCTGAATCCGCTGGAAAGTGACCGGATTTGAACTAGGGGTACACTTTCCGTCACTCAATAAATTATGGGAAAATGTTTTTAGGTCTACAACTCATCACTTTATGTGCTAAAATTTTTCCGTTTAGCACGATGGTGAATGGGTGCAACAGCGCGCCCGGTACGGCCATACCGCATCTCCGTGGGGGCCCGTTTTGGCCGGATGGCAATTTAAACTAAGTTAGAAAATCCCTTGGAGCCGCATGGCGTCATTTTATGTGTCCTAGTAACCACTCCAAAAGACAGAATTAGGATACAACAATTATTTTGGAAAACCCTTCACAAACAGAGCTATCACGTCCGGAGTTCTATGGCTTTTAGGGCAAATGAGTAGGAAACGGTCTGTGACACCACATAGTTTGTCGGAACGAGGCCATATTTGGCACGTGCGTGGTCCCCGGGATGGGAAGCAATGCCCCGGAAGCGGATTTGGCACGTGCGTGGTCCCGAGGGCTGCCGTCGGCGTAGCCTATGCCGAGGGCCAGGCGTGGCTACGCCGAGGGCAGCTGGCCGTCGGCGTATGCGTCCATTCCTGTAGTGCATGGCCATCTCACCATTAAGCCAAGCTAGTGCACTGCCATCATTATCGTCGACGGAGCTGAAAAATATCTCGCGGTTATCGACACTTTTGAAGACCACAAAGGCTTTTGGTTTTTTAGCAGGATCAAAACCTTCCAAGGTTCTCAAGGCAGCGATGCATTTGCTTATGGTGAATTGTTGAGCAGCTTCGTTGTTGACTTCTTTCTCTTTGATGTTGACAAACCGGTCAATGACTCCAACTAATGCATCTCCAGTGCTCTTAGGTTTCATCTTGGGGTTGCTCTTGCGTTTTCTTGGCTTGTTTGTTGAGGGACCAGCACCATTTCTTTGATTCGCCTCTACACTTGTCACACTAGCTTGTGTTTGAGTAGCCAGTACATGCTCCAACCCAGCCTCCAACCCAACCTGTCTTTGGTTGACCTGATTGTCATGTACATGCTCCACATGTGGTTGCTCTAAGATCACGAAATCAGCATCCCTATTTTCATCATCATCATCAGAATCAGTTTCGATATCCATGTGTGGTTTTTGGTCAGCGGTAGAGGTAAAGGTGAAGTTTCTCTTCAACCTTGATCCTAGAATCTAAAATCAATCCCTCCTCTCTAAGATATGATGCCAACCACATGAAAATATTCGGCTCCATCCTAAAGGCAGCTAAGCAGTTCTTGAGGTGTCCTCCAAGCAGTTCTCTAACATGCTCCTTGCCATATACAAACGAAAGGTGTCTTTGCTGTCTTTGTTTTTGCCATGTCAAGTGGAAGTACAATGCAGGCAAAATGACAAACATAAACTCTTCATCTTCGTTTTTCCTCTTCCTACCACGTTCTACACTCCGCAAGTCCATGACAACCTATATTAATACACAGAAAATACACTTCGCAAGTTAACTGAGTTGTCATGGTTTAGTTTAATGGAATTCCTTATGTTACAGGGAGTAACAATAGTACATTATTCAAAATAGGGAGCAAAAGCATCGAACTTATATACCGAGAGATGAAATTGAGGAAACATGAATAAACAGAAAATTGTTTAACAAACCAGCAAGCACTCAAAACAGTTAAACTAAATCCAATAACAGAGTACTACTTAGCAGGTACATACCGAATTTTGGTGTTGCTACACGATCCCAAGAAGGTGGGAGCTCTCCACTGAATGAATTAGTCGGAGAGAATACCAGACTGTTCCTGTCAATAACAAGGAGGTGATTAATCTATTGCGGTTAAGCATATTTAGATTATAACCTTCATAGCAGTGTTGTAATAACCTTTATTCAGTAGAAACAACATTTTCAGTCATATTTAGACTGTCAATCAAGTTCATTTTCTTGACATATTGTAGCTAGATTTACTAACTGAGGTAACTATCATGTTAGTTTCTATGTACAGAACTGTAACTAACTAGTCAGAAAATTGGAAATTGTTACTGCTTCATATCTGGAGCAGCTACATACATTCAACACTAATACTGCAATGATAAATACATACTAATTAATTCAGTGCTCATGACTTCCTACCAAGAATGAACATCAATCGTACAACACCGTGATGATGATAATTAATTGCCTCGCCGTAACAAGCGAGAAAATAACAGCATGGAGGTAGAGAAGACCTGTCTCGAACCAGGTGCGTGCTCCCGTCGCCCAGCCCAAGCCCAACCCTTGCTCCAGACGGTGGCGCCGACTCCAAACCCACGCTTGCTGACCTGCTCCCTGCACATCACCACCAGATCAACAAAGCATCACAACAAAGTGACTAATTTTACTATATGAAGATGAAAATTTCTTATAATTAATATCAAGACTGACAAAGGGTGATTTGTGTATTTGAAATACATGAAGTAGGAATAATGACAAATATAACAGTTACAATAACCAGTATTTTAGAATTAAGTGAGTGCAAAAGCACAAGGATTATAAAGTAGTGTAGACAGTGAAAAGCCATTGGAGCACCTAGAAGCTAAAGTTCACAGTTATGTTCCCCAATACTGTTTGTTCATGCAAAGATATAAATAGTGGATACATGTGCTGCTAAACCAAACCGTGAACAAGCTACTTGTTGGAGGCAATGCAAAACATACTTATAAATTAACTTGCTGCAATCCCAATCTAGCAGCACCTGCTGCTAGCATGGTCTGTCCACACGCACACCATACAGTAGAAACAGGGCAACCTTATATCAACTTTATAAATTCAATCAGTTTATAACGGCAGCAGTGGCGGCGCCGGTCAGACTGCAAGAACGGCGGCGACCTGATGTGGGAGCAAGCAGTTTTCACAGCACCAATCAATGCAGCATATATGTTGTAAATTTTGCATATAGTACTGATGTAAAATATTGGAAAGTGAGCTGCATACTCACAAGAGCATATAGTACTAATGCAACTCACACGAATTAGGAATAACTCAGATCAGAGAGAGAGACGCGAGTGTATTTTTTGGTGTTGCGTACTGCATGCAACTTGTCCTCTTTGCTCTCCTTATTATCAACAGAAGGAAACGGTCTCTAACAACTCAACTGACTACTAAACAGCTGACTAATTCTTCTGTGCCATCCTACAACTAGCCTAACTGAATTTAGAACATGCAAAGCCTAACAACTTAACTGACAGAATTACTAGCTGTTGCCGACAATAGGCTGAAACATGCGCCTAAACTGAAGATGCACAAGAATTATTCAACAGTTTTAACTCTTCAGAACTTCCATGTAGATTCAGGTGAGACAAAAATGAAGTAACGGATAAATGTGAATACAAGTGATGAAGTGAAAGTCTAGGAAGGTTCAGTCACAGGGTATCATTAGGAACAACATATATATATGAGAAATACGTGATTAGGAACAGCAAGTCGTTGGCCCTCGCGTTGGTGTCTCTGCATGCCATCGCCACCGTGCTGCTACTACTGCCTACCGGAGCTCGTCCAGACCTAGCACCCGGAGAGGGAGAAAGAAAAGGGGGTTACCTGAGAGGATGCGGACTGGAGTACAAGACCGGCCGGAGGTGGCGTCGCCGGTCAGATACCAAGAACGGTTGCGATCTGATGTGGAGCGGCTAGGCGGGATCCATCCTTGTGTTCGCCGGCAAGGTTCTCCGCCTCTCCCGCCCCTCCTGCGGTTCTCGCCGCAGCTCCGCTCGCTCGATCGCCGCCGTCGCTTGCGTGCAGTCTGGGTAGGGTTTCGGTCGGGGACGAGCGGGGACAGGGATAATACGCGAGGTGCAGGTCCGGGATTCGGCCCAAGTCAAAAAATGGGTCGGGGACGGGGTTAACCGGGGATGGGCGGGGATTTTTTGACCCAAAACTCCTCTACCAAATGGGCTTCCGGGGATTAGCGGGGTTTCGAGAATGGGCCGGGATAATACTCTCCCATCCCTGCAGATACCCTTGTACCAAACGAGGCCTTAGTTGTGTCAAAAAAAAAACCCTCCTCTTTAGTTCCGGTTGTCCACAAACCGGAACTAAAACAGCGGTTTTGTTACTAGATGATATTTAACCATAAATTTGTAAAAAGCGATTACAGGGTTTTGAAAATGTTTTGGGAATTGGGAGTACCTTGTTTTACCATATCTGAATTAAGAAAGACGAGCACATGGCTGCAGGATTGTTCGCTTATTAACTCTAGTAACTAGACTAGTGAGGCTCACTTTGGCTGCTCGATCTCGTCTATTTTAGAGAAAACGTAAGAGCAATACGTGAGCAAAATGGAGCGCTATGAACATATGATAAAATTTGAATGTTCTTATTAAAACGAATAAATTCCTTTTTTATCCCTAGCTTAACAATTTTGATGCTAGTTACTCCATTTAGCATGTTTTCGTTCAAACTATTCTATGAAACCAATTTTTTATCTCCTCTAGTTTTTGTTGGTAGCCCCATTCAATAGAATGGTCCCAGCTACCATGGTAGATTTTGTTTTTGTTAGAGGAGCTCTTTATCTTTGGGGAGACCGGAACTGAGATAGCATTAGGTCATTTTGGATACGATTTGTGTGGCTAGAAGTGGCCGCACATGAGCAGGGCATTAATTCGGGGAGGAGAGAGAGGAGCCAGCTGGGGCAAAACGGACGTGCGGACGTGTCCGTGCGGACCCATTCCTGTCGCATATTTGTGCTTGATTTGCATCTAGACAGACGCCGGCGGTCATTTTTCGTCTAGCCGCTGGAGGTGATTTTTTGTCCGTGCTAACACAAATGAATTAAAAATGTCCGTTTGCATCGTCCCATTGAAAATGCCCTTAGCTAGCAGAGGCCCGATCTAGGGACGCATAATTCACCATCTACTCTCCAGCGAGGCGCTCGCCTAGAGCAACAAACGAAGCATTTTTTTTTTCCGAAAAGGGAACTGCCTCAACCTTTGCATTAATTGATGCATACGGCCTTTATTATGTTATTAAGAAAGTACTACAATTTATCATAAAGTATAGTTTGCATAAATTCCCAAATAAATTTGTAATAGTCATTAGTGATTAGTGGTGGGATATGAAAGTCATATACATAATCTTCCATTTTTTTTGCAAAATGACACATTATAAAAATATGTTATATTGTTTCATCATGAACACAAACACAACATTTGGTACAACCTTGTCACTGTCATTTGACTAAAGAATAACCTTCTTATGAAGAAACCATATAATTTTTTTTATTTTAAATGAAACCTTAATCTCTCATATGTACATGTTAAGGTATACTGTGTGAGCATTAATAAAATATAAATACATTGACTTAACGGTAAAATTACTGGAGGAGATTAAGCTCCAACGAAACGCATCATCTTCATTGATAGAAGCACTAACATAAGTCTCTGGACCAAATGTTGCCATCTATCACATCTGTTCCTGGATTTGTCGAACTCTTAAGTTGAGAGAAACTTGATTCATTATATTTGCCACAATGAAGTTCTTGGGATAAAAAAATATCATGTTGGCTCGGTTATTGCACGACAAGAGGCTTATCCCCAAGTTAGGTGTTTTCCCGTAACCTACTAAGGTCACCATTACCAACAACAACGGACCCCCTCTCATAGAAACCATCCTTAATGTTCACAAGACATTTACAAAATGGTAAGTTAGGTTGGTTTAGTGGAAACCGGAGATATTTATTATGGAGGATCTCCTGCCATACTCCTTCTTCATTAGTGTGTTTATAAAATTAAACACTTGTAAATTAAACCCTTATCTTTTTAATTCTAAAAGATCCACTCCTAATGGAGCATGCTCCTTTGGTCTACAAACAATATCCCACTTAGTAAACCTATATATTTGCAACCCATAATTTGGCCAAAAAAATCATGACCTAAAAAATCAACCCTCTTTCGAATCCCTTGAGGCATCTCCAGGAAAGAGAACATAAACATTGTGTGGCTCGTGAGCACCGAATTTATGAGAACCAATTGACCTCCATAAGAGAGCATTTACCAACCCAACTACTTAACTTTTTCTCAAAACAATCTTATACCGGTTTCCATTTACCATTTCTTATCTTACGAAAATGAATCAATATTCCTAAATATCTAAGTGGGAAGGATCCTATATGTCACACCCAAATAGAGTCTTGTGCACATTCTCAACATCTTTTGCCTTTTCAAAGCAGAAGATCTCCCTTTTTTGAAAGTTAATTTTGAGGCCCGACAGTTATTCAAACATGCATAAAACAATTTTTATATTTATAACCTTCTCTTAGATCATGCTCCATAAAAAAATTATATCATTGGTACATCGTAAGATAGATAGCGCCCATCAACAAAATTTAGGATACATCCACTTACTTCTCAAAGGTTAATAAGTATTGTTAACATATCCACAATAATATTAAATAGAATAGGATACAAAGGTTCCCTCGTTCATAGAACTTTTTGAGGTTATAAATAGTAACATATGTCATTGTTAACTTTAATCCGCCCAC
Organism: Lolium perenne; assembly: GCF_019359855.2. Taxonomy (NCBI): domain Eukaryota; kingdom Viridiplantae; phylum Streptophyta; class Magnoliopsida; order Poales; family Poaceae; genus Lolium; species Lolium perenne. The sequence continues at coordinate 19,447,298 of NC_067246.2, read as the reverse complement.
ACTATCTTCTTCTTGAATAAACCACTCAATCCAATCACACCGCTTTGAATCAAAATCTTTCATGTGTAAGGCCTACTGTATGAAAATGACAATTGACTTTATCATATGTTTTTTTCAAAATCAATAAAAACAACATCATCCATCTTCTTCCTATGAAGTCCATGGAGAGTTCCATGGAGAATAACCACACCTTCTAGTATGTGCCGTTGGGCATAAATGCTGATTGCGTCGGTCGGTTGTTTAACGTTTTCAGCAATGAGCAATATCTGATTCGTCCCCATCTTGGTATGTTGCGGTAAACACTGTAGAAGCAGGAAGCCGGTTTTATTCTCGAGAATACAATCACATCGGATAGTAAAACTGTATTTATTGCCACGGGCGTGTATTGCATCTGTTTGCTTTCTTTCTTTAATTATTTGGTACAAAGATTATACGAGGCATACATGAATATTTGAAGTATAAGCTAGCTGACTAGGAACGACCTTCTTACACCAAATTATAGATTTTTTTGATAGTAGGCACTTTATTACTTTAGAAGCAATCTATCCGGCCTCTGCAGAGACGAAATTATAGATACTGTTAGATGTATATATCTGTATATTTTAGTTTCCCCATATGTTAGGGGGCTTCCTACATATTTCCACCTGTACATGTACTATATATTGTGGCATTTGTCCTCTGGTAATACAACAAGCATATTGGCCTAACATGGTATTAGAGCCCCAGGTCTCGAGTTCAAATCCTGGCTTTCACAATTTATTCTAAAAATTATCTCTTCTCCCCTCTCTTCTCGCAGCCTCCTGCCGCCCTTTCCATCAGTACGGATTTTTTTGTTCAAGTGGCTAGTGCATAGAGCTTAACATGGCCTTTGGCCCCTGGTAATACAACAAGCATATTGCCCTAATAGATACCAGTTGTGTTGTGTATGCCTTGTATAATATTACACCTAATCAATTAGCTTATAAATATCAGCATTGTGAATGTGGAAAAAATCCTTTCTTGTCAAATTGTGCGTTAAAATGGAAGAATATCATCACTTTAACAACTAGTTCTCCTACTTGAACATGAACCTGTATAACAACTTATGCATGGTTAGAAGTCATTCTACCATGCATCCAGGCCTAACTATGAGCTTTTGTGCATCTTAGAGCTTTCGCAATTCGCTGTTTTTCTCTAGAAAGGCAAAATGTAATAAATAGGATACACAACCATTTTTATAGGAGTTTTATCTATTATTAATGTAAATATCATACATCAACAACACAATTTGCAGAACATACATTCAGCTCAACTGGCATCACCAAAGAGTGTAAATGTCATCAATAAAGAAACTTGATCAGCTGATCGCTCGACAACATGTATGATATATGGCTCACCAGCGAATAAACAATAATTACACTCTGATAGTTCCTTTGGGTCTACGTCCATGATCTCCGTAGCAACTCCCGTGTACAATAATGTTGCATGTCTCAAGTTGTGATTTTCTGAAGTGTCTTGCGCTGTTGCAAGTATGTAAAGAAAAGAGAAGGAAACAACCTGCTCATAAAACATCCAATTCACGTCATCAACTAACAAAAGAAACCAGATGGACAACAAAAATATATTTAGATAGAATAAGGGGCTACAATCTGTTTGATGATACGTACAGTCAAGTAGTGAACTGTAGGATGTGTATGTACATTCAAGAAATAAGTAGTGAACTGTTGCATGTAGATATGACACAAAGTTGATAGAGTGTGCAAGATAGGAATATCCAACATAGGAGTAACAAATCATATGCATTGATGAAATCGACTAGATAAAATTTACTTCTCAATTAGTTAAATAGTACAAAGAATTACTTTTAGCTACCTTTGGAAACGGGGAAAGCTAGAGAAGCTGAAAATGATGTGGCAGATATAAATTTATCTTTATTTTGACTTGTAGTTTATATCAGCTCTGAGCCTCTGATGTTCTTGTTTATATTTTACAGGTTCTCCTAATTCAAAAAATACTTGTTCTCAATTTACATGGAATGGATGTCAATGTCACTCACTGTAAAAAACATTAATTTGCTGCATGATGTGCATTAAAGTTTGCCGAGTTGAACCCTCCTATGTTGGATATTCCTCCTCCTATCAAGAAGCTGGGTGAAGATGAAGAAGTCACAAAAGAAACCGTGTTAATCTGTTTGAAAAGGGCGATTGGACGCTATTCTACTCTGCAGGCACATGATGGACATTGGCCTGGGGATTATGGTGGTCCTATGTTCCTCATGCCAGGCTTGGTACCTCCTCCTTAATTTAGCTCAATATATGCATTTAATAGTCTCCTGAGAGTATATATTTTCACAACCAATATACCTCTTAAAGTATTACGTATACTTCTTATGGTAGTATAGTGGATGCGTGTGTTACTTTACCTGGATGTAGGAAGTATTTTACCTATATTTAGCTAGAGAGAAGAACACATGTTCCTTATATTTTTTGGTACATGTACTATTTAATTTCCCAGATTATAACATTGCATCTCACTGGAGCATTGAACGCCGTCTTATCATCGCAACATCAGAAGGAGATACGCCGATATCTATATAATCATCAGGCAAGAGACTGACTTTGATATCTTCCATCTCACAGAACGATAACTAATAAAGCATGTGTGTGTGTGTGTGTAGAACGAAGATGGTGGGTGGGGATTGCACATTGAGGGCCCAAGTACCATGTTTGGTTCAGCCTTGTCCTACGTTTGTTTGAGATTGCTGGGAGAGGGGCCAGATAGTGGAGATGGAGCTATGGAGAAAGGTCGGACCTGGATTCTGGACCATGGGGGAGCAATTTATATAACTTCATGGGGCAAGTTTTGGCTCACGGTAGGAAATTACTTAATACCGTACTGTTTCTTGTATTGCCTTCTGGTTTTGCGCCCTACTAAAATGTTCCGTCCAATTCTGTCTATTTGTTCAAGGTACTTGGTGTATATGACTGGTCTGGTAATAATCCAGTGCCACCAGAAGTATGGATGTTGCCATATTGCCTGCCAATTCACCCAGGTTCTTCTTCCCCACGTACTTTACGCATTTAAAGACTTTTTTTTTGAAACGGAGGCAAAAGCTTTGCCTCAATCTATTAATTAAGAAGAAGTTTTTGGACAAGATAGTCCTTACAAAGCGGTATTAAATCGCGGTACAACGGGATTACTCTCCCGACAAAATATCCCTAAGATGTTTTCCTCCCGCGGAGGCCCACAAACGGGCTTCACGTTTAACATTTTGAAGAATAACCACATGTGGGGCATGCTTGTTGCGAAAGACCCTCGCATTCCTCTCGTTCCAAATTTCCCAAAGGACAAGCAAGGAGATGGAGGCCACGGCTTTGCGACTAGGACCGACATTGGTGGTCAAAAAATCCCACCAAGACTTGATAGAGAGACCCGCCCATTGGCTTGGTTGCAAGTTGGGAAGGCCAAGCCAATCCCGCACGGAGCACCAAAGTCGCACGGCGAACCGGCAATGGATGAAAAGATGATTGACCGACTCCGTCACTTGCTTGCATAGGGGACACAACCCACAATTTGGCCACTCCCTCTTTTGAAGCCGGTTGGCGGTCCAAATCCTATTTTGAGTGAGAAGCCATGCGAAGAACTTGACCTTAGGAGGTGCCCAAACCTTCCACACCGACTTGTGAAGGGAGGAGAAAGTGGAGCCCAAGAATTGCAAATGATAGGCCAACTTGGCCGAGTATTGGCCATTGGCCGTAAGCTTCCAAGAAATATCATCGGGGGCCTCATCATGAAGATGCACGTCTTGTAGTTTTATCCATAAAGCCACAAATTGTGTAAGATGGTCCATGGTGAAGCTTTCATCAAGGTTGATCATGCGCACCCAAGCATTATCTTCTAATGCTTTTTTGACATTCCAAGCTTTCCTTTTCGAAGAAGCAAAGATGAGCGGAGCCAAGTCGATGGGCTTGCTCCCATCAAGCCAAGGGGCCTCCCAAAAAGGGGTCTTGCGACGCATTTAAAGACTCTTTACTACACACTGGGGTGAGAAGAGAGTATGTGTACTATGAAGTTTGGACACAACCATTTGGAGAGAACAGCTCGAGATATCTTCAAACATTCGAAATACAAGCAAAATCAGACGGAGAATCCGTGGTAGGAACAAAAGTAGACGCACGTCGATCTCGTCCTAGACGTTGCAGTTGTTGCCACATCCAGAGAAAGAGAGAGCGCGGACTCACCACAGTCACCGATCACGTCAGCTTCTCCCATAGAAAGAAGAGGAGGCTGCGGACCTCCTCCACGCCACCAGCCACGGAAGGAGAGCGATAAGGCATGACTCACCACGCTGTTCGCTGCCATAGGAAGTAGAGGAGGGTTCTGAACCCCACCGTGCCACCTGTGGAAAATATAGAACCCTAATTCTTGTGTATTTATTGCTTAGATCCTCATGAGGTATATATAGAGGTACAAGGGGAGGGAGTAAACTTGTAGTACAAGATGATGAGTCATAGTCTTACGTATACACCCCTACATATTATACTTCTAACATCCTCTATCAGTCGTAGCGGGAGTAAAGCGGACGCTTGCGACTGGATTTGAAGTCTTGCGCTTTTCGCCCTCTTCACCTCCTTGTCTTCATCGGCGTCCCCTTCTGGTTCATTCTCTTCCCTCCCGCAGTCACAGCGGGAGTGTCGTGGGCGCAAGTGACGACGCGCACGCTGTTGACTGGAGTTCTTGAGTTGCCGTAGACGTGTTCTTGATGTCGATGTCGAGGTAGCCGGTCGTGATGTAGCCGTGGTCGAGGTGTGGTTGATGTCGTAGTCGTCGTATATGGTGTAGCCGTATTCGCCGAAGGCGCAAAAAAAATGCGTGTTTTTGTGGAGTTTTTAGGTTTTGTGCGGCAGCGGCAGGGTTTTGTGTTATTGTGCGGCGGCGGCAGCGGGTCTGCGGCGGTAGCGGGTTTTTATCGTAGTGCGGCGGTGGCGGCAGTGGATTTGCGGCGGCGGCGGGTCTTTGTCGTAGCGCGGTGGCGGCAGCGGTTCTGCGGCGGCGGCGGGGTTTTTTGTGTCGTAGGCAGCGACGGCAGTGTTGACGAGGATATCGATGGAGACCATGTTGACGTAGACCTTGGCGATGGAGTTGGCGATGTAGAACTCGACAAAGATCATGGTGTAGTCGTATATCTTGACGTAGTTGTTCATGTCGGTGCAGATCGGCGGCGACGTAGTTGTCCACCTCCTCTTCTTCTCCTCGTACGTGTCGGCTCCCATCCATGCGGGCAGCGCACCGAGCAGGCGAGATGATCGGGGCGCTTAGGGCGTCGGCGCTGCAACGATCCCCCTAGCAGAACGCCGGGCTGCCGGCCTGTGGTAGATGGTGCCGGATCAATGAAGATCTTGATGAAGCCGTGCTAGGGCCGGATTATCGGGGGCCGGATTATCCGGTGGTGTAGCGGATTATCCGGCGGTAGATGCATGCGCGGCCGTGTAGATCGTGGAGCTTGTGGTGTCGATGAAGATCTGCAGGCAGGCGTGTCCCGCACTGCAAGCCGATTTGGTGGCGATAGATGTGCTGTCCTGGACGTGCGTGGCGCTGCTAGCTACTGCTCCTGGCCACGTTGATGTAGAGCCTGGCTACCACTTTGAGTCGTGGCCTCATCTGCACATGCGTAGCCGTTAGGGCAGCTAGGTGTGGACATCTCTGGCCGAGCGTGTGTGGCCGCCGCGGTGAAGGCGACTACTGGATGATGGCGTGCCCCTGCGTCGATGCCACGCCGGCGAGCAGGGGCGGAGCCAGGATTTGACAATAGGGGGGGGGAGGTGGGAGGGGCGAGGAAGACAACTATCACCGAATGGTATAGAAGAATTTGTTTAACAAAAACAAACAACGCATATAATACAATATAAGATATCTCAACTATAGCACCACTGTCAAAATGTGACAATGTGACAAATCATTTATCTTTCCTCATCATGAAGATTTTTTTGAAAAAAATAAATTGCACATTCAATTCTTCTCATGCTATTTTCTGCTCGATTTAATAATAATACAAAATAACCAACCAATGGTATGCATGGATTGAACTGTAATTCTAACACACATGCATTCCTTAGTCAGGCGAGAGATTGAATTGTAAATACACAACATAATGTAGTCAGGCGAGATTGAATTGTAATTCTAAAACACGGCATATCTTTCAGGTGAGGTATATTGTAGATTGCAGGCCAGCGTCAGAGCACAACATACCTTATTACATGTGCTGCACCAAGCGGCAGAGCAAGTTAGCACCTAGGCTGCCAGGCCGCATCCCGGTCTGATCACAGGTCGTATAGCGGCGGCGGCGCCCTAGCAGGATTACCAGAGAGAGGAAGTAGGGGATGTATCACATACGGTCTTAGATGATCGATCATCTGCTAATTTCAATGGACTGAATCCTAATGGACATGTACTGCGCAACCAGGCCTGTGAGCAACTTCATCCTGTAAAACAAGGCAATACGGGGAAATGGACTATTGGGCTTTACTTCGCTGCAGAACGATTGGATCAACTAATTATGGGCTAATCAATTACGTATCTTCTCCGGCCATAAGCTAGGGTGAAACCTTCAGGGGGGCGATCCATTGGGGGGGGGGGGGGGGGGGGGTGGTGTCTAGCCCCTGCTCGCCCCTGCCGGCGAGACTTCGAGGCCGATCTGTCACGCGCCGCCATGGTGATTCTGCACAGATATTTACCGAGAGTATCTAGATCAAGAAACTTATTTGGCTAAATTGGATCTAATCCAAAAATTGGGAGATTTTTGGATATAATCTAATCTAAGTACCGATCCGATCTTTGATCGAGATCGGGTGCCGCGCCACCGGGGAGAGTCTCCCCGTGGGCGGCGCGCGGTGCGGAAGTGCTAAGCTTAGGATCGGCGCCGCGAGGCTAACCGCTTGTGATATCCCAGGAATTGGGGTTACAAAAATAGAGAAAACAGATGTGTGCATTGATTCATGCATATAAAATCTGGGGAATTTTCGCGCTTTAAAGTAAAATAGTCACATTAACTGAAGTTTCACTTGACCTTGGTGGAATTGAAGTAGCTCATCAAGTCAAGCACTATAAACCTCAATATGACTTTGCTAAAACCTTGCCTTGGGTAGAGATGATTTGATCTAAGGGGTTATATCAAATGGAATTAAAACTAAGACAACAACACTTTAATCAATGATCAATTGCTTGATCTTATAACAGATCATAATATGGTAATCCTTGCCATAACATATAAACATCTATTTGATTGCAAATCAAGTAACATTAAAATGAGAAACTATTCTTGACTTATCTCTTCCATGTCTTAAACCAATCCATGATCCTACCATGAACCTCATGGTATTCATTTTATTTCATTCTTGGAAACATAACAAGGAGATCAACCCTAGAAATATATATTCTTCTCTATTCCAAATTAATATACATCAACCCTAGAGAGGTGAGAGTTCTATATTATTTATTAGAGAAGCAATGACAAACTTTGAGCTAAATCTTGGATATAGATCCATGTAATCAAAACATCATGTTAAGAACATAACCTTGGGATATTATTCAAGTCCTTCCCAAACGAGAGATCATTCATACCAATCCTAGCTTTACCTATTTAAGAACCAAGGACAATTCTTGAACTATAGTATTAGGATATAAACCATCTCATCTTGGAGTGGTGAGGTAATCTTGGATCAAATGGAATACTATCATATCCATGAATTGATAAAGTAAGGAGGAGATATTAGGAGTACACAATAAACCCTAGAATAATCCATTCATATATAAGAGAACTCAAGAGATAGAGTTACACTCAAGTAGTTGAGGCAACACTTGAATTTTAGGGAGATAACTATCCATTTATCAAGATGATTATATCATCATACCTTGGAAAGAACTCTAAGTAATTATCCCAGGCATTCTCATGGGGTATAAAACTAATGTGACAACCATAACCATGTCCATCCAAGAAAATAAGATAGAAGTATTACACCCTAGATGATCAAGACAATACTTGATCTTAGAAGTGAGAAACCTAGTTCCTGAGAGATACTTTAGGAAGCTAAACCTTTGATCATTACAAATTGGGTAATGATCATATATTCTAAGAATTGGTAGTAGAAACCACTGAGAATAAGTTGCTCATGATAATGCCATGACCATGAATTGGAGAAATAGAAGAATAAGCCATGAGTTAAATTCCAATATGATAAGGAGATATCAACCTTCACATAAAATTATAGGGTGATCACAAGTAGAATCCTACCACATCTATATTCCACTTATTCCTCAACTAGAGAACATAAGAAAACCTTAAGAGTCAAACTCTATACTTTATATGTTGAGAAATTATTCATCATTAGAACCAAAGTTAACCATTAAAAGAACCATAGCCACTTTAGTTACTTTAGTGATAGATTAAGGATAATACTAGAAGTCTATTGGTAGAAGATAAAATAAATTCTCAAATCCTTAGTAACTAAAGGAGAACCACGACTATTAAGCAAGTAAACCATCTTGTCATTGATAGTGGAGACTAAACCCTAAGTAATTATATCATCATACATAGGGGAGATTAAAACCTAGACCACATTTAAGTTCCAAACCTTATGCCATTAGGTGAATATGATTAGAACCCTAGAATTGCTCACTAGTTAAAGCTTATGCTTAAATATGGAACTTAAGTATAACCTAGTGCTAAACCATATGATTAAAACCATATGTGGGATCAACCACTTATCCTTATAAGTAATTAAGACCTCATAATAATCCTTAAAATACTTTGAGTAGAAATTATCCACATTTAATGATTCAAAAGAAAGTTGCGTTCCAAGGAGAAAAAGGAATTTCAAAGAACACATAGATTTATGGCGAAATTACAATTTAAAGAGAAACCACAAGGATACAAATAAATCATGCTTTACACATTTGTCTTGGGCAATAAAATAATGCAATGACCATTGTTATCAAATCCTAATACGAATTGTCAAATACCTGCAAAATAGAAAAGAGTTAAAATATGAATTCAAATCTGAATTCAAAATAGAAATACAAAATAGAAAATAAATAAAATAGAAAAAGGAGAAAAGCCTTACCTGGCTTACCAGCCGACGCAGCCCAGGGTGAAGCCCAGCACCGCAGCCCACCAAGTGCAGCCCAACCCGAGCCCAACACCACCAAAAGTCAGTCCAGCCACCGTAACCCTTCGTGAAAAAATAGAAGAAGAAAAGCTTCTTCTTCCACCTCCGTCTGCTCGCCACCGCGGCGATGCAAGTCGGCGTCGGCCACGCCATCGATAAGGATGGCCGGACATCGCCAATCATCCCAGAGCCTCATTCTAACCCTCTCATGTCCGTGCTTATCCGAACTCGCCAAGATTCGTGCCTAGAAGCAGCACCGACATCGTCGTGCATCCCGGCCAGTCACTGTCGTCGTGTCGATGTTGCTGAATACCTCTCGAGCTATAAAAGGACAAGGAGCACTTCCAGAAAACCCTAGACCACCTCCGACCCTTCTTGATCTCTCGTTCCCTCTCATTCGCCCACAATCATCCGCAGCACCTCGCCGGAGTTCATGACGCCACCATCGATAGAGGCCACCCCGGAGTCTGTGGTGTGGATGAGGGGATCCGCCACGTCGTCTAGATAAACCATCATCAAGGAATCGAGAGGCGGCGTACTCAGTAAGGCGAATTTGGGCGTTCCCTTCCGCTCAGGTTCGCCGGAAAACTCGACCTTGCCGTCATCTCCGACCATCCCGGGCTTCGTCGAGCAGTTCATCGGCTTCAGGTGGATCTCACGCATCTTTAGGTCCTTAAATTACGTCGTTTAATAGCCTGTAGCTCCATCTAGCAAATTGGTCGGCGAGCGCCGCCGTAGTAAGGTTCGCCGGAGTTCCTCCGGTGACCCTTTCTTGGCGGCGAGACCACCATCATCCTCAGCGCATCAAGACGCGTCTAACGGAACCATTTGGCTATCCTCCCGTAGCCTAAATCATCGTCGCCGTCGTTCGCTGACCCGACCGGCGGTGTTTGACCAGCGAGAGGACATGGCCAGAGACCCCACCGTGGTGTTGACTTGGTCAAGCCATCGTGGCAGCTGACCTGATAGCAGCCCCACCAGTCAGTGACTGTGTGGGTAGGGTCAGCGGGTGTATTTAGTAATTCTCTTATTTTAATTCAAATCCAATAATTACTGAAACTTTGCAAATAGTTATAAAATTCATTATAACACAGAAAAATGTAAATAAGATATCAAAATTCTTATAAAAGTAAACCCTATCCAATAAAAATACAAAATGAAAATTTTATTTTTAATAAAATTTAATTATTTCAAACTTGCTAATTAAGTATTTTCTTTTAATTCTAAATTCAATTAAAACTCAATAATTAAGAAAAGTTCTAAAATAAATAAAAAACCGGTATGAAATAAAGAAAACATGAAAACTAAATTTTCTTTATTTGTTATCTTGTGAAATATTTATTATAAGGATTTCAAACCATGATTAATAAATATCTGAATTATTAATTCTTTAAAATAAGAAAATGTCAAAACTAATATTATTTTTGTTTCAAAGTTACTAATAACTTCAACTTTATTAATAAAGTTATTAATCCAAGAACTATAGGGTAATTAGAAAACCCTAGTTCCATAAGGAAGAAAACTAGAACCCCATCATTTCATGAGAAACCCTAAAATCCTAACTCAATTAGGAACCCTAGCTTCATTATTCCATGTGAATTGAACCCTAAATCACTTATAAACCTAAACCCTAGGTTATACATGTGATAATGTTATTCTATTTTCATCCATAGAATCACAATAGTAACAAAATACTCACCAAGTCCCCATAAAATGTAGGAACCCTTTCACTAAGAATTTAATACTCCATTTATGCATACCCATCAAACCTAGATAATCAAATAGGATCAACCAAATGTAAACCATAATTTTTATTACCAAGAACCTCAACCTTAATTGTAATACTTCTTATTCCTTAAGAAGTATGTTCTTCAAAAGTTATTCTTTTGAAGATCATAAGAAGTAGCCAACAACCTCAACCTAAATTGAAATACTACTTATTATGGATTCTCAAAATTCCAAATTAAAATATGAAAGCAGGAAGATTTTAGTTTTTTCTAGAAATTTAGGATTTTATATATTTTTTTATTTTTCAAAATTAAAATTAATAATTGCATCCTGCATAAAGATTACACTCTGCGAATTATGAGTTTTTCGAATTTTCAGGTTTTAGGTTTGGCAAAAAAAATTAAAAATTGAAAAAAATTAGAAATAATACAAATTATAAAGTTAATGTTTATTTATTTATTCAAGATTATTATTATATCATTACTTTTGTTTATTAAAAAAATTATTTGAAATTCGAATAATAAAGAAATATGACATCGACCGATATGTTAATAGGATTGATATGATACTACTATCACATACATGCGCACGAAGCACTTGGATGCAGGATGGAAAGGAACTTGGAAGTTAAACGTGCTAGTGCTAGAGTAGTGGGAGGATGGGTGACCGAGCGGGAAGTCTGAGCACGAGTAAGTAATTATACTAGAGATAAGGGTAGTTAGAGACTAAACTTGTGAAATAACTAAAATATTAGAAATTCTGAAAAAAGGAAAAAAAGAGGGAGTAAAAAATAATTCAAATTTTTTTTTACGGTAGCGGGGTTCTACCGCGGCAGCGTTTTTGAACATTTTCCTGCCACGGCAGACCCTTTACTAAAGGTCCTCTCGCTCGGGCGCCTAGGGGCCGCTACGTGGTGCCCTCTTTAGCACCGGTTCGCAACTAAACCGGTGCAAAAGGAGGGGGGCCTTTTGCACCGGATGCTTTGCACCGGTGGGTATCCGGTGCATATGGCCCTTACCAACCGGTGCAAAAGCACCATTTTCCACTAGTGGTTGGCATCGGCCGGTCCAGCTCTTTGTTGGCGTCGGCAACGTGGCTAGAGGTAGGTAGCTAGAGATAAGGGTAGTTAGAGACTAAACTTGTGAAATAACTAAATTATTAGAAATTCTAAAAAAAAGGAAAAAAAGAGGGAGTGAAAAATAATTCGAATTTTTTTTTACGGTATCGGGGTTCTACCGCGGCAGCGTTTTGGAATTTTCCTGCCACGACAGACCCTTTACTAAAGGTCCTCTCGCTCGGGCGCCTAGGGGCCGCCACGTGGTGCCCTCTTTAGCACCGGTTCGCAACTAAATCGGTGCAAAAGGAGGGGGGCCTTTTGCACAGGATGCTTTGCACCGGTGGGTATCCGATGCATATGACCCTTACCAACCGGTGCAAAAGCACCATTTCCCACTAGTGGTCGGCATCGGCCGGTCCAGCTCTTGGTTGGCGTCGGCAACGTGGCTAGAGGTAGGTAGCTAGCTTTGATCGTAGGTGGCGTCGCTGTAAGTTGTCGGACACATGGGGGTGCGGCTAGCTGGTGGGTGGTGTCCGCAAGTGCCCGTGCAGCTACCTCTCAGTCGCAACGACATCGTGGCAAGCTCTTGGTCCAGGCGGTGGCACCCGGCAGGCCGGCATCACATAGTTCTGCCATCGACATGGCGAATGAGGCCCTCCCATAAACTCTCCTTGCTTCAGTTATATATACATAGATATAAGTATTAAGCATGCAACCATGTTACATTGATAAGACATTTTCTGATTTTCGTTTGCTTCAGTTTTTCTGCACAAGATCGCTGCCAAGTGATTAATTAACCCTAGGCTGTAGCAAAAGTCAAGAACGGTTAATTGGATCAATTTAAACGATGGAAAACCTTCGTGAGCTTCTCGCCTTCCGTGATTCCGGGTACTTGCCGTCGACCGCGAGCCGATCGGCTGGCGGCAGTACGACTGCGATGTCTATCTGCAGGTTCATGACGGTGCCATTGTCGATCTGAACAAATGGAAAAACCTACGTGCAGTGGTGATGTTGCAGTTTTTGTTGCATAATTAGCGGATTGTTAGCGGGCGCCCTGGATTTTTTTTTTCCGACTAGCATATCCACTTCGAATAATGCCATGTTTACGGATGAGTTGTCACAGAATGATTCTTACAGGCGTATCCCGATCCACACGCCCACACCGGATTCTATCCTAGTCATCGCATAAACCGTCTGTAGCTCTCCATAGTTGTTGCATTATTGTACGTACTAGGACTTATGATGCATAGGTGTATTTCCTGCTTTGTCTATTGAGCTCTGTGTCCATGGTTTTCTCTTTGTAAGCCTGTGAATATCAAGACTCGGCAACACATGCATATGGAGGCGTGCACTAATCTGCAGAGGCCGGGTCTCCTGTTGTCGGAAAATGCACTTATACAGTGTCGTAATCCTTTACGTATACTGATGACATATGATATTGCCCGTCACTGCAATCACAAACACAATCAATTATAGACATTTATACTGCATTTTCTTTGAAAAGGGGAGCATAGTCACCGGGCAATGCTGGACATGGCCTCTTGATTACGCATTTTCAGACTTTGTAGTTCAAAATTTACATCGCGTACATATCACACAGGGTGTACATAACGATCAACCAGCGAAACAAAAGAAAACCTTAGTCCTAGAGGTGGCAATAGAGACAAGTGTTAGTTTATTTCTCTACACATACATATGATTTTTCTTTTGAATCTATTATTAAATACACACAAAAGTTATAGCATAAAAGAATAAACATTAATCATAAACTTGGAGTTAAATAGTAACTTTTTTACTGCCTCTTGGGCAGATATCCTTCCATGTCACCTAACATGATTTATTTCCAGACGTGATTATTCTTCCCATTACCTATGGTAAAAGATCCTTGTTTAAAAAAATCGTCTTTCACTCCCATCAGTCATATCGAGAATGGTGAATCGGTAGGTTTTGTTGTCACTTGTGATAATGTTTTGTTATGGAGGTATTTGCTTTGTAGCAATTCCTGCCCACACACCCTCCTATGTTAATAGTTTAAAAGGGCATTTGCTTAATGAACATCTATTGTTTATTTCAAGGACCCCTACTCCTAACCCAACAAGGTCTTCAGGACGGGAAATATATTTGATTCAGTAAATCAGTATTTTCTCTTCAGTTGGTCATTCTGCCACATAAAACGAGACCGGTAAAAATCTAATCTCTTTTGTAGCCCTTCAGATATTTCTAAAAATATATAACCTAAACATCAAAATATTGTATATATAGTGTATAAATACACATTGAGAGTTTATAGAAAGATATGACATAATAAGTATTTGTGAACTCTTTATGGTTAATGACTTGCATATAGCATTGAATTGAAGAAATAAAACTTTTGATCATATCTACTTCCTCTACACCCTTTTATTGGGTTTAATGGACTGAGTGCTACGACCTAGCACTACTAGGAAAAGGACTAGCCGTAAGAAGGATGTCAATGGCGCACCACGAAAGTAGTGCGCCACTACTAGTTAGCAGTGGTGCACCAAAAACGGGTGCTCCACTGCTACAAATATAGCAGTGGCGCACCGCAGTAGTTAGCAATGGTGCACCACTATTGGTACTTGAGATAGCAATGGCGCACCACTAGTGCGCCACTGCTAACATTTAGGAATGGCGTGATAGTAGTGGCGCTGGTGCGCCACTGATAGCACATAGTGGTGCGCCACTTATTTTCTATTTCCTAATAGTGTACGTGGTTGTCGATTGGACAAGAAAAACTTTATGTATAGAGTACATAATAGCTTGTCTTTGTGTGGATCCTAGCTACTCACTCTGGATCCGTTTAACATGCATGCACATCGAATATCAAATTTATTTAGCCATTTTTAATAAATCTGAAATTATGAGACAAAAATTATATCGTAGAAAAACTTTTTTAATACGAATCTAATGGTATAGTGTTTGTTGACATATAATTATGTGTTACTGATCAAATTAATCGTTAAAATTAATCTTAAATTAAGTGTACGACACCGTATATCAATATTTGTGCACACCCTTTCGTGAAAGAAAAGAGAAGCGGTGGCTACGGTGGAAACCCTAGCAGCCACCGCCGCTCTGCCTCGTCTTCGCTGTCTACGACCTGGTATCGCGGGTCCCCATCTCCTCTGCTAGCCGCTCTGGCGGTGGGAGGGGGTGGGGACCTTGGACCTACGCTCGACGCTATAGAAGGTCCATAAATTTAAGAGTTTGGTCAATTGGCATTGTCACTAGGGTGGCTATGGAGGTGTTGTGCAGGACAAGAATAAGGTATTCCCGCCTCCTCGTCCACCTCGTCGACGGCGATCTCGCCGATCGCTTTGAGGAGGGTGGTCATTCGTCTGGCCGCCGCTTCCATGTAGTGGTGGATCTCATCCAGTCTACGCGTGTTTGAGATTTGGTGTTAGAAGCTTTGGATCAATTCAAGGGTTTAATGGCGACAACTTCGGCTCTGGGGTGTTGGTCCTTAGGGGCACGTGAACGAAGACTTCCTAATTGTCATCAACGTCGTCAGGCTAGCTCCGGCATGGGAGCGGCGACAGCGGCGCATCGGCGGCTCGCTATGGCAGCAGTAGTGGTCGTTAGGTGGCCCAAGTACCTCGATGTAATTTATAATATATTTCGGGTGCTTTGTACTTTTTGTGAACTCATGAAATAGATTCGGAACTTTCTAAAAAAAATTTGTACGGCTGTTAAGTTGTACAGTAAAGAATATAATTATGCTGCAGGCCCACGTACAAAGGACATGCAAAGGAGCTGGTCGATTTGACACACAACACACACATGCAAAACCTGTCCACACGATCAGTGGTTTGGTTTTAAAGGTGGCATAGGATCGATTGGGAGAGATTTTAGAAGGAGATGGGCCACGTTGGGCATTAATTACTACTAAATACTACCTCTATCTCAAGTTTTAAGTTTTATATTTTTTGAGAAAGTCAAACTATGTCAAATTTAACCAAGTTTTTATCAAAAATCATTAATATCTAAAATAAATTTTAATATTATTAGATAGATAATGAAATATATTTTCATATGATTTTACAAATATTGTATGTTCTGATAGATTCTTCTATATTTGATCAAACTAATTTACTTGGTTTGACTTTTCAAAAAAATTAAGATGGAGGTAGTAAGGCTTATATGAGCCTAACTCTTGGGATTTTTCTACTTTTGTATTGAGCCAAGTAAACCCTATACAGAGCGAGTAGTAAGTGAGGCTAGTCATACTGAGAAGTATCGTGGAGTAGTGTCAAGGTAACATGGAGATAGTATATCATATACAACTCCATTAATTAGCTTATGCAAACATTATATCTTGAAAATGTAATGTTATGGTAACATATGTAGTTACAAGCATCTCTCTCTATTTATTGATATGTCATGTCATTAAAATGTCTAGTTAACATTGCATGTAATTGCGTATTGCTACCTTTTTTTCGATAAAGGATGCTTTATTACTTTGAAAAAGCAATTACATCCAGCCTCTGCATAACCAGGATGCACACAGCCGTTTATATGTCTCGAGCCAACAGATAAAATAAAAGGCGAAATACATATCAGAGCGATGAATCAAATAACGCCTAGGATGTGGGTGGTGCTGTAATCCGTAAACTATGCTGTCACCCATGTAGGGAAAAAGTATCCCTCGCCGTAGCCTCCAACCGTGTACAGACCTCCGTAAACAGCTCCCGGTTCTCCACTCGCTGAAGAGGTAACCATGAACGAAGAATACCTGTACATCTGTAGATGACCTGCAAAATTGAACAATTTTTATCATTAAAAATCTTGTCATTTCTACATAGCCAAAGCGCCCAGATAACTGATAGCGCCTGATGGGATTCGTAGCATAGAAAACAAAAAATTTCCTACCGCGAGAACCCAATCCAAGCCAAGATGCAATCTAGAAGACGGTAGCAACGAGGGGATGAACGAGACTAACCCTTGAAGATTTCCAAAGCCTACGAGATTAGATCTCGTTGTTGCAGAAGATGATCACTCACCGCTTTCAAAAGCGCGTAGAAGATCTTGACGGTGCCACAATCGGGCAGCACCTCCGTACTCGGTCACACGTTCGGTGTTGATGACGACGTCCTTCTCCCCGTTCCAGCGGGCAGCGGAAGTAGTAGATCCTACTCGGAATCCCGGCAGCACGACGGCGTGGTGGCGGTGTCGATGGAGAACTCCGGCAGGGCTTCGCCTATGCGCTGCGGGAGTATTATGTGGAGGAGGGGCGCTAGGGTTTGGGGAGAGAGAGAGAAGGGTAGGGCGCCGGCCATGGGAGCCCTAGGTGGTGCGGCCAAGAGTGGGCAGCCCCCTCCCTCTCCTCCTCATTATATAGGTGGAAATCCCCAAGTGTTGGTATCCAAGTCTTCGAATAAGACCCGAAACCAAAACCTACCAAAGGGACAAAACCTACCCAAGGGGGGAATCCCACTCAAGGTGGGACTCCCACCCCTTCCTTGGGGGGGTTGGCCGGCCACCTATGGTGGAGCCCACCTGGGACTCCTCCCCTTAGGGTTTGGCCAGCCATGCAAGGTGGAGTCCCTCCGGGACTCCACTTTCCATGGTAATTTCTTCTGGACTTTTCTAGAACCTTCTGGAACCTGCTATAAATGCACCGGATCATTTCCAAACTTGGAATATGACTTCATATATATGAATCTTATTCTCCGGACCATTCCGGACCTCCTCGTGATGTCCTAGATCCCATCTGAGACTCCGAACAAAACTTCGAACTCCATACCTTATTCCATATCTACTTCAACGACATCAAACCTTAAGTGTGTCACCCTACGGTTCACGAACTATGCAGCCATGGTTGAGACCTCTCTCTGACCAATAACCAATAGCGGGATCTGGAGATCCATAATGGCTCCCACATTTTCAACGATGACTTAGTGATCGACTGAACAATTTACATATGATACCGATTCCCTTTGTCATGCGATATTTTACTTGTCTGAGGTTTGATCATCGGTATCTCTATACCTTGTTCAACCTCGTCTCCTGACAAGTACTCTTTACTCGTACCGTGGTATGTGGTCTCTTATGAACCATTCATATGCTTGCAAGCTAATTAGACGACATTCCACCGAGAGGGCCCAGAGTATATCTATCCGTCATCGGGATGGACAAATCCCACTGTTGATCCATATGCCTCAACTCATACTTTCCGGATACTTAATCCCACATTTATAACCACCCATTTACGCAGTGGCGTTTGATGTAATCAAAGTACCCTTCCGGTATAAGTGATTTACATGATCTCATGGTCGAAAGGACTAGGTAACTATGTATCGAAAGCTTATAGCAAATAACTTAATGACGTGATGTTATACTACGCTTAATTGGGTGTGTCCATTACATCATTCACATAATGATATAACCTTGTTATTAATAACATCCAATGTTCATGATCATGAAACTATGATCATCTATTAATCAACAAGCTAGTTATACAAGAGGCTTACTAGGGACTCCTTGTTGTTTACATAACACACATGTATCAATGTTTAGGTTAATACAATTATAGCATGGTATGTAAACATTATCATAAATACAAACATATATTATAATAACTATTTATTATTGCCTATTGGGCATATCTCCAACAGTCTCCTACTTGCACTAGAGTAAATAATCTAGTTTACATATGTAAAGATATAACACCTTGGTCTTCCGGTGCTTTATCATGTTTTGCTCACGGGAGAAGTTTTAGTCAACGGATCTGACATGCTCAGAAACGTATGTATTTTGCAATTCATTTGCTTCTTAAAGCATCACTCATTTTCCAAATGAGTCGGCATCAAATATGTTTGGTCTTCTGGTGGAACCTTATTTCCGCGGTCTGAAATATGTCACTAATATTTTCATACACAATATAGCTTCAAAGTTCTGACACTATCGGAACTACACCAAGTTCTTAAAGAACCTCTTGACTTAACATCCTCAGTCATTATCAAAACAATGACATACTCTGCCTTCGTTTGTAGAATCCGTCACAATATTTAGAACTCTTCTAAATCTAGCATTGACAACTTCTAGCTCATTGTGCTACCTTTTAAACAACACTTAGTCTAATTTGAGATTTGAAATTTTAGTTTATGTGACAAAACAAATATCGGTGCAACACCTTACAGCGATTTGTTTGTCATTTCTCCATATAAAACTATATATATATATATCCTTGGTTCTTCTTAAGTACTCAAGAATATTCTTACTGTTTTTCAATGATCATCACATGAATCATTCTGGTACATGCCCATAACACTTTTAGAGCACATGACATCTGATTGTATACATATTATTCGTGATCTATAATCACTCATGTGTTTTTACTCATTGAGTGTCAGATACACTCAAGTCTTGTTAAACCTTCACATGACAAGAACATTTTCTTAATATTTCTATATTGAACCACTTCAATATCCATTCTATGTACTTTGACTTAAATTTATTATGTGTTTCAATCTATCTTCATAGATCTTGACACTAAATTTGTTTCAGTCCATATCCTTTCATTGAAGTTAATTTCTCAATGAAATCTTTTAATCAAGTATATTATTACATCATTTATAACCAACTATATGTCATCTACATAAGTATTATAAATATGTCTGAGCGCTCCCACTTAATTTCTTGCAAATTCAAGCCTCTTCATTGTTTCTGATGAAATCAAACACTTTTTGACTATTTCATCCGGTGAAGATTCCAACTCCGCGATACTCACTTCATCCAATTGAAGTTTGTATACCTATCTAGTATTTCACGGACCAGCAAAACTCTTGGTCGTATCTTGTATACACCTTTAATACACACTTCTGTTAAGTAATATATTTTGCCATCCTACTAGCATATCTCATAAAAGAAATATGTAGCGATTACTAGAATAATCAACATAGACTATAAGCATTGCTACGGAAGATCTAATCTTATCGTAGTCAACTCTTTGAACTTTGTCGTAAACAACTTTTCGACAAGTCAAGCTTCTTCAAGGATATTTCATCCAAGTCCATCAATTTTATAGATCCATTTACTTTCAAATAGTATTCATCTATCTTGGATTTCATGGCGTATAGCCATTTTAACAGAGTCAGGGCCCATCATAACTTCTTTGTATGTAGTTGATTTATCATTGTTCAAAAACAATCCTTTGTCCACAAATCATTTATTTGATCACAAAGTAAATCATACCTACAAGGTTCAATACGTACTTTGTTCTCCATGGATAAAACATTTTGTAGTCATGGGAGCCATGATCGTCGTGGCCGCTTTCAGAACCAATTCCGATGCTGCGCTACTCTGATCATTATGCTCAGGTTCATAAACCTTATCAAGTTCTATTGTCCTTCCACTCAAATACTTCGCTAGAAACAATTTCTCGGAAATAAGAAACATTGACAAACACTTTTGTCTTTGTCTCGTGGGAAGAATTCCTAATCAAATCTCTGGGATAACCAACAAAGACATTCATCCGATTTTGGTTGTAAACTTATTTACTTATGCTATGCATACCAAAATTTAAGAAAGGACTATCAGGGTTCATACCCATGCCATAACTCGTATGGTGTCATTTCAACGGATCATGATGATGCTCTATTCAGTGTAAAAGCGGTAGTCACTAAAGCATAATCCACAAAAATATAATGGCATCAATATTTTATCTCATCATTGACCCAACAAGGTTTGGATACATCTCTTGGATACTACATCATCACTATGATACTCCAAGAAACGTGAGTTTGTAGAAAAATTTCATAACTCTCTTAGATGTTCACTGAAACTCGTAATTCAAATATTTCCACCATG
This sequence comes from Lolium perenne, assembly GCF_019359855.2. NCBI lineage: Eukaryota > Viridiplantae > Streptophyta > Magnoliopsida > Poales > Poaceae > Lolium > Lolium perenne. Next base: position 19,426,541 of record NC_067246.2, on the reverse strand, counting down.
ATCCAATCATAGATATTTGAATTTTCTATTACGATGATTTCCACTTCATGCTGAAATTTATTTGAATCTATTCAAATGTTTCAAACTTTTTCCTTATCAAATATATCCACATATATATACTCAATTCATTGTTGAAAGTTTTCATGAAGTAGAATAATCTCCCGCACACAACTATGCCCAGTGAACCACATACATCATTATGTATGTTTCCACTAAGTTAGTTGCCCGTTCAACTTTTGGCTTATGAACGGTATCTCAGTCATTACTTTTAGAAAAGATTTTGCAAGCGCCAAACGATTCAAAAATCAAATGACTCCAAAAATCCATTTGCATGGAGTTCCTTCATGCGTTCCTTTCTAACATGACCTAAATGGCGGTTCCACAGATAAGTGGAATTCAAATCATTTGCCTTAGCGTCAGTGTTATGCATGTGTGTTTCGCCATTAAGATTTATAATAACTTATCCATCGTACATGGTGTAATCTCATAATTTGAACAACTCATTGTTTTTATTTGACCAGAACAAAATAAAAATTATTAAGTTCTTGATTATAAATTCTAAGGGCTAGGTAGAATGACAAACATAATAACACTTTATTATGTTCCAGACGTGCATTATTACCATATTCCTTATCAGTCACTTAGGCCATCGTATTCATGTATTGCGTTGTACTGTATGACATCTCATACCAACCAATCTGGTACAAATACCCAAGAATTTCATTATGTTACCAAACAAGGAATACATCCATAACCTGTATATCATCTAACCTGAGCTAGACTTTCTAGTCTTTTCTTTCTTTCTGCCAAAAATCTTTTGTAGTTTCTCTTTTAGCTTTCCTCATTATTCAGAAAAACACTTCAACATCAATAACTTCTAGGTTTGTTGGTCAAATACCAATAACCTTGAGGTTCTTACTTTGAAGTTGATCATCATATGATAAGTGTTCCGGATTTCACTATTAGTAAACTTGTAATATGATGTACAATTTCACTCATAATTTTATCCATTGTATCATGATGACTTTCTGAGACCATGTTTGTACATGCTAGGCTCGTAAAGTTTAACCTCAGTATTCGCATGTGCAAATCTGACTTGCACCCGTTGCATGCACTCGTAGAATCTATAACACCCGATCATCACGAGATGCTTCGAAACGACGAGTCTTAGCAACGGTGCATACTAAGGACGATCACTTCATAGATATGCGAATATCTTTAGTGTCCAACTTAGTTGGAGGATTGGGACGCCGAGCGTCTTCAACCTTCGTACATTCCCATAAAACTTATGAGTTTATGTAGTTTCACTGTATTCTATCATCTTGCAATAAGGTCTTAGATATCACATATATCTCATACCTTGCTTATTTCTGAAAATTAAATTTTCAGCTCCTTACTTTTTCAAACAGATTTGAACTTCAAGTTTCATGGAGGTTTACTAAAAGTTTGCAATAGGACTTAATCATTTCTTGATTTTTTAACAATACGGTACCAGTCCGTAAAGATTCGTGTCAGACTTAACAGTAAATCTATCTCAATTATAAGACTAGGCATGGTAGAAAACGGATGCCAATACTATAAAATTAATTCAAAATACTACTCAGACTATGTTCATGATAATTAGTTCATGTTTTAATCTAATTACTAATGAACTCCCACTTAATACAACATCCCTCGTAGTTGTTAAGTGGCACACGATCCACATCCACTACACCAAAACCGATCATCACGTGAGATGATGTAGCTTCAATGGTGAACATCAACATGTTGATCATATCATCCATATGACTCGTGTTCAACCTTTCGGTTTCCGTTGTCCCGAGGCCATGTCTGTACATGCTAGGCTCGCCAAGCAAACCCAAGTATTCCACGTGTGCAACATGGCTTACACCCGTTGTATGTGAATCGTTGAGTCTATCACATCCGATCATCACGAGATGCTTCAAAACGACGAACTATATCAACGGTGCATACAAGGGGAGAACACTTTATTATCTTGATATTAATGTGATGGGTCATCTTATAATGCTACTGTCGCGTTCTAAGCAAAATAAGATGCATAAAGGATTAACATCACATGCAATTCATATGTGATATGATATGGCCCTTTAGTCTTTGCGCCTTCGATCTTCATCTTCAAAGCACGGACATGATCTCCATCATCAACGGGCATGATCTCCATCATCGTTGGCGTAGCGTCAAGGTCCATGGCGCCGTCTTCATGGTTGTTCACCTCATGTAGCAACTATTACAACTACTTTGAAATACTACTCAACATGAAATTTAAAGACAACCATAAGGCTCCTGCCGGTTGCCACAATACAATAATGATCATCTCATACATATTCATCATCACATTATGACCATATCACATCACCAAACCCTGCAAAAACAAGTTAGACGTCTCTAATTTGGTTTGCATATTTTACGTGGTTTAGGGTTTTCGAGTAAGATCTAATCTACCTACGAACATGAACCACAACGGTGATACTAGTGTTGTCAATAGAAAAAGTAAATTGAATCTCCACTATGGTGGGAGAGACAGACACCCGCAAAGCCACTTATGCAATACAAGTTGCATGTCGAACATGGAGCAAGTCTCATGAACGCGGTCATGTAAAGTTAGCCCGAGCCGCTTCATCCCACCATGCCACAAAGATGCAAAGTACTCGAACTAAAGACAATAAAGCATCAACGCCCACAAACAATTGTGTTCTACTCGTGCAACCAATCTATGCATAGACACGGATCTGATACCACTGATGGGATTCGTAGCATAGAAAACAAAAAAATTCCTACCGCGAGAACGCAATCCAAGCCAACATGCAATCTAGAAGACGGTAGCAACGAGGGGATGAACAAGACTAAACCTTGAATATTTCCAAAGCCTACGAGATTAGATCTCGTTGTTGCAGAAGATGATCACTTACCGCTTTCAAAAGCGCGTAGAAGATCTTGACGGTGCCACAATCGGGCAGCACCTCCGTACTCGGTCACACGTTCGGTGTTGATGACGACGTCCTTCTCCCCGTTCAAGCGGGCAGTGGAAGTAGTAGATTCTCCTCGGAATCGCGGCAGCATGACGGCGTGGTGGCGGTGTCGATGGAGAACTCTGGCAGGGCTTCGCCTATGCGCTGCGGGAGTATTATGTGGAGGAGGGGCGCTAGGGTTTGGGGAGAGAGAGAGGGGTAGGGCGCCGACCATGGGGGCCCTAGGTGGTGCGGCCAAGAGTGGGCAGCCCCTCCCTCTCCTCCTCATTATCTAGGTGGAAATCCCCAAGTGTTGGTATCCAAGTCTTCGAATAAGACCCGAAACCAAAACCTACCAAAGGGACAAAACCTACCCAAGGGGGAATCCCACTCAAGGTGGGACTCCCACCCCTTCCTTGGGGGGGGGGGGGGGGGTTGGCCGGCCACCTATGGTGGAGCCCACCTGGGACTCCTCCCCTTAAGGTTTGGCCGGCCATGCAAGGTGGAGTCCCTCCGGGACTCCACTTTCCATGGTGATTTCTTCCAGACTTTTCTAGAACCTTCTAGAACCTGCCATAAATGCACCGGATCATTTCCAAACTTGGAATATGACTTCCTATATATGAATCTTATTCTCCGGACCATTCCCGACCTCCTCGTGATGTCCTGGATCCCATCCGAGACTCCGAACAAAACTTCGAACTCCATAGCTTATTCCATATCTACTTAAACGACATCAAACCTTAAGTGTGTCACCCTACGGTTCGCGAACTATGCAGACATGGTTAAGACCTCTCTCTGACCAATAACCAATAGCGGAATCTGGAGATCCATAATGGCTCCCACATTTTCAACGATGACTTAGTGATCGACTGAACCATTTACATATGATACCGATTCCCTTTGTCACGCGATATTTTACTTGTCCGAGGTTTGATCATCGGTATCTCTATACCTTGTTCAACCTCGTTTCCTGACAAGTACTCTTTACTCGTACCGTGGTATGTGGTCTTTTATGAACCATTCATATGCTTGCAAGCTAATTAGACGACATTCCACCGAGAGGGCCCAGAGTATATCTATCCGTCATCGGGATGGACAAATCCCACTGTTGATCCATATGCCTCAACTCATACTTTCCGGATACTTAATCCCACCTTTATAACCACCCATTTACGCAGTGGCGTTTGATGTAATCAAAGTACCCTTCCGGTATAAGTGATTTACATGATCTCAAGGTCGAAAGGACTAGGTAACTATGTATCGAAAGCTTATAGAAAATAACTTAATGACGTGATCTTATACTACGCTTAATTGGGTGTGTCCATTACATCATTCACATAATGACATAACCTTGTTATTAATAACATCCAATGTTCATGATCATGAAACTATGATCATCTATTAATCAACAAGCTAGTTATACAAGAGGCTTACTAGGGACTCCTTGTTGTTTACATAACACACATGTATCAATGTTTAGGTTAATGCAATTATAGCATGGTATCTAAACATTATCATAAACACAAAGATATATTATAATAACTATTTATTATTGCCTCTTGGGCATATCTCCAATAGCGCCCCCACCCTAAGGAGCAACTTAAACCTTGAATAAATACCATGAAGCCATTTGCCAAAGACATTGGCTACACTAGTTGGAGGATACAGGATAGACACTACTTGGATGATCGACCATATAGATCTCGCAACTTGGCATTGGAAGAATAGGTGTTTAATAGTTTCATCATGATGACAGAAAACACACCGTGTACTCCCATGCCAATTTTGCTTAACAAGATTATCTTTGGTGAGGATAACCCCTCGACGAAGATACCATCCAAAAATTTTAATTTTTAATGGTATTTTCATCCTCCAGATTTTTTTATTATTATCAACTGGTTTGTCAGAATGAAGGATCGCATTGTATAACGATTTTACTGAGAAAGTGCCATCTACATGTAGATTCCATCTGAATTCGTCCGGTCCAGTCGATAGTTGTATATCTTCTAACCAGTGAATTAAAGAATTCCATGACACTAGCCTTTGCCCAAGTAAGACTCGTCTGAACGTCACATTCGGAGGTGAGGTAGCTATTACCGTAGCAATGGTATCACCCTTGCGACGAACAATACTATACAAGGCAGGATACTCTTCACATAAGGGTGCATTGTCTAACCAATTGTCTTCCCAGAACCGTATCTGTGCTCCATTCTTAATCGAGAAAGTGCCATGGCAAAAAAAGACATTTTTTGTCGCCATAAGACCAGCCCAGAAGTGTGAATCCCCAGGTTTCCAAACCACTTGGGATAGTGTCTTCGAGCCGATATATTTTCTCTTGAGAATATTTTGCCAAATCCCATCTTCGGTAAGAAGCTTAAACAACCATTTACCAAGCAGAGCTGAATTCTTGACCTCCAGGTCATGAACTCCAAGCCCGCCTTGATCCTTGGGACTACAAACTATACTTCATTTAACCAGCCGATATTTCTTTTTCTCGCTATCCCCTTGCAAGAATCTGGATCGATAATAATCGAGTTTGTGCAGAATTCCTTTCGGCAGAAGAAAGAATGATAACATATACAGTACCATATTTGTGAGTACCAAATTAATGAGTAACAATCTTCCTCCTAGGGACAACAATTTCCCCTTCCAGCTACTAAGGCGTTTTTGTAATCTTTCTTCCATAATTTTCCATTCAGCAATTGTAAGTCTCCGATAATGAATCGGAATACCCAAGTAGCGAATAGGAAATTGACCTTGCCCACAACCAAACAACTCTGTATATAGAGCCGTATCATTTTGGGCATCACCGAAACAGAACAGTTCGCTTTTATGGAAATTGATTTTTAAACCCGACAACTGCTCGAAAGCCGCCAAAATTAATTTGAGATTGTGAGCTTTTTCGAGATCATGATCTATAAAAAGAATTGTATCTTCGGCATATTGAAGGATAGATAAACCCCCGTCAACCAAATGTGGGATCACACCTTCAATCTGGCCATCAGACTTGGCCCGCTCAATGAGTATAGCCAGCATATCCACTACAATGTTAAATAGCATTGGAGATAACGGATCCCCTTGGCGTAACCCTTTTCGTGTTTGCAAATAGTATCCGGTGTCATCATTAACCCGGATTGCCACACTAACTCCATACACAAAATCATTTATTAGAGCACGCCATTCAGGAGAAAAACCTTTCATCCTGAGTGTCTGCTGAAGGAAATACCACTTGACTTTGTTATACGCCTTTTCAAAATCTAATTTTAAAATAACCCCATGAAGTTTCTTAGTATGCATCTCGTGTACCGTCTCATGCAAAACCACCACTCCATCAAGGATATTCCTTCCTTGCATGAAAGCGGTCCGTGAGGGCTGGACGACATGTTCTGCAACCGTATTAAGTCTAATGGTGGCCACTTTCGTGAAAATTTTGAAACTTACGTTTAAAAGGCAAATAGGTCTATATTGTTGGATCCTCTCTGCCTCATTAACTTTCGGTAACAAAATTACTTCACCAAAATTTAGACGAAATAATTCTAGTTGTCCTGAGTGCAGAGCACTGAACAAATCCAGAAGGTCCAATTTAATAGTATCCCAGAATGTTTGATAAAACTCTGCTGGGAAACCATCTGGACCCGGTGCTTTGTTGCATTCCATTTGAAAATAGCCTTCTGAACCTCTTCCTCAGAATAAGGTGCGGTCAGTAGGCCATTTTCTTCCATAGATACTTGGGGTATGTCATCTGTAAAGTTCTCGTTCAGGGAAAAAGAGCTTTCCTCCGGAGGACCAAACAGACTCTTATAATAATTAATAATGTAGGATTAAGTTGCTCATGGCCTTCAATCAACCCTTCATCTTGTACCAGAGAATGAATAAGTTTTTTCCGATGTCTCCCATTGGCCACGCCATGGAAATATCGCGTATTTGAGTCTCCTTCCAATATTAATTGAGCTTTGGATCGTTGATACCATTTAAGCTCCTCTTCGCGGAGAAGATCCGCTATCTGCGCATTTGCTACCTAAGTTACTCCCATCATGGCTAGTCTAGAGTATCGAATTAATTTTGACACTCATAGAAATATGTACCAGATTATTCATTATTACCTCCATCCCAAAGCTTAAGGCTTTTTTTTGAAAAATCAAACCAAGTAAAGTTTGACCAAATTTTTAGAAGAATCTATCAAAACATATAGTATTTTGTAGATGCCATACGAAAATATATTTCATTTTCTATTTAATGATATTGATTGTATTTTGCATGTTAATGATTTTTGGTAAAACTTAGTCAGACTTGACATAGTTTGACTTTCTATAAATAATATGAGCCTTAAGCTTTAGGATTGAGATAGTATTAATAAGGACGGTTACCATATAATATGTTTTTTGTTCTTCTCGATGTTGATAGGATATTCCTTGATTGTATGGGCTTTACACTATTGTGCAGGTCGGATGTGGTGTCATAGCCGAATGGTGTATCTTCCCATGTGTTTTATATACGGCAAGAGGTTTGTTGGCCAAATTACACCGGTTGTATTGGAACTAAGAAAGGAAATCTACAAAGTCCCATACGGTGAGATTGACTGGGAAAAGTCTCGGAATCTATGTGCTAAGGTTTGTTAATACTTACTAATCATCTTTATATAAATATGTGTAACTAAATTGTGTGGCAATAAGATTAAGTACTTTCATTTTACGGGGTCATACTGGACCAAACTCTATAGTGGAGCTTTTGAGGTCAAGAAGTGCGACATGCCACATCTAAACCAATCATAGCCCAATAATAAATGTGGCATGCCTAGGGTTTTCTGGTAGTGTTGCACCGTAAACAAAAAGAGTAATGCTACATGTACGGAATTTTTCTTACGGAATTCTGTTTACGGACTCACGTGGAGATCACACGACGGGTTGCAGCCCTCAAATCACGGCAGGGTAGGGTAATTAAGCCAACCAAATGTTTCCACGTATATCCGTAAGACTATCCCGTAACAATCTTTTCGTACGTCTAGGATTTCCGAAACAAAAAACATGACCCATCGTACAGTTTTCCCTCTCTTAATGGATGCATCTGCTGGTTGCCCTAACAAAACTGGCACCCTGCACACAGTATAATTATTGATCCTACTTCAATCAAGAAAAATGTGTCAAAACACATAGCACACACTCAAAAGCACTTACACCGCACAAATTCCAAACCATGCATAAACTTACTGGTAAGCCATTCCAGCTTCTTGGTGCCATTCCACATACATTATAGGGTAGACAGTAACTGCAACAAGTGAATTCAGAAGAACATCACACGTAAAAAAGCATGCAACTATCTTTAAAAAAAATGAAAAAACAAACCATTGCGTTGGATCCATATAGAACAAAATAAAGCTGAAGCTCCCGCATAAAGGGGAGAGTCTCCTTATTACAGATTTGGGCTAGCTCGAATAAAAATATCTCGCTTAGGTTCAAGCTGCGCAGCACCATCGACAAAAACTACAACCCACTGGTATCATATCACTGTTCCTATCCGTTGCGGGAACGTCAACCTTGATAACATTCTTCATGGTACTCTGTCAAAGCGTGCTTCCTTCCCAATGAAGTACCTTTGGCCCCCGTTGTCGATTTGGAGTCTTTGGAGACTGGAATTTCAACACATTGTGGGCTTGTTCAGTTAATCCCCTGCCTCATGGGACTGGAGTGTATTGGAGTGGATTGGAGTGTATATTTACTTAAATGGGATTAAAATTCCGTAAATACCTTGCAATCCACTTGAATTACGTCTGAACTGAACAAGGCCCAAGGATGAATGCACCAAGAAGCTACCAATTTGGAATGGAAAATTTATCACCACTGTCGGACATGATTCGCTTGTCAAATTTGTCATCTCCTCTCAAGCACTCTACTATTTCCATGCCACAAGTATTCCCAGAATGAACTTCATCAAGAAGCTTGAGAGAGCTTTTCTTTGGTATGCTAAAGATACAAACAACAAACAGTGCAAAATGCAAGGTGAATTGGGACTTGGTGTGCCGCCCCAAGGTGCTTGTTGGGTATGGAGTGATTCACTTGGTGAACTATGCGATGAGGCTAAGGCTTCGTTGGCCTTGGTTAGAGTGGAAGGACCCCAAATATTCGGGAGGAGTCGGGAAAGCCTTGCACCAATAAGGATATGGAGATTCTACACCGCCACTTCAATCACGGTCGGCAATGCTCGCAAGACACCCTTTGGAAAGCACGATGGCTGGATGAAAAATAACAAATGGAAATTCCACCTACCATTTTTGAAGAAAGAAGTGGGAGGTCTCTCAAGCCCTAAATGTTGATGCTTGATTGGGAAGATAAATTTGGGGGAAACTATAGACATTGACCATCTTGTGCAATTTTTGGAGCTTGATTGGGAAGATAAATTTGGGGGAAACTATAGACATTGACCATTTTCTTCCGAGTCGCACTATTTTTTAAGTGTAGGTACACCATTCGTCTTTTGAGTTCTATTAAGGATTTTCTAGGCATTCAAGATACCCATCTGCAACAATGGCTAGGGGAAGATCAAACAATTGAAAGTTGGTGGACGTACATGATGGTTGGACTGATCCCAAGCCGCAAAGCTATGGCCTCCCTCCCATGGGCGGACGCAGCGGGGGGGCCAGGGGGGCCGTGGCCCACCCAGAATCTGTGAAAAAAAATTTGGGTACCCTTTGGAAAAATAAGCCCAAGAGGCCCAATTTCGCTTCCACGCTCCAACTTTCCAGCTGTATCGAACAGAAGCAGAAACGAGGTCACGCGACACGCCCGATTCCTCGCCGGCCGCCCGCCCTGCCCCCTCTAGCTCGGGCCCTCGACGCTTTCTTCCCGGAATCCATCTGCCACCGCTCTCCCTGGCTTGTCCGCCGGCCGCCGCTCTCCCCGGCTATTCCGGCCGGCCGCCACACCGCCGCCGCTCTCCGCGGCTATTCCCGCCTGCGCTCCAGAAGTTCAGCAGGGCAGCAGGTCCGGTTCCGCACGGTATTCAATTTGTGTCTAGCAGCACTTGAACTTTCATCGCATCCAGTTTCATACTCATTTCATACTCTTTAATGGCATCCAGTTTGTATCTAGCAGGACTTGAACTTTCAAGGGGACAGTATCCGTATTACTGAATTACAGTTCTGTTGTCTGTGTGGTTAAGGTATGGTTAAGAGCTCTCTTGTGATCGTATCAAGTCGAGGGAACACTGTTCATTTATCCTGACGGAACACATTTGATTTGTTGGCTAGAGCACAGTCCCAATTAGTTTTGTTGATTTATAAATCTCTGCCGTGTATTTTGGCGACAAGAGCGCCATTTCTATTACCGGTATTACTCAATGTTGAATATCACAAACATCATCTATTACTTCACAGGTTACTACAGATTAGAATTTTCTTTAAATTGACAATGTGCATGCCTTCTTTCCATTATATTGTTACCTTCTGCATAGGCATTGTTAGCATTTTATATATCAATTGGCAATGTTCGATCTGAAGAAAATGTTTAAATTTATGATGGAGGTTGCAAAGGTTCTTTGCGTTTTCTCGAAAAAAAATTTTATGGTAGGTGCAAATTTTTTTTTTGGAGGTGTGCCCCCCCTCCAATTCTTTCTTGCGTTCGCCACTGCTCCCTCCCCTTGCTCACTTCTTAGGAGGTTTGGAATGATTGCAATGTGAGGGTCTTTCTCTTTCATAATAAGCATGGACCACCTTTTGTTCTTTTACATAAGATTAAGAAAGAAACCCATTTGTGGCTTATCACGGGTACTAAGCAGTTATGCGAAATGATGCTAGGAGAGTAGGAATTTGTAATAATAGTTTTAAATTGCTTGTCAATCTCCTTAATAAATAGATTGAGGCAAAGCATTTTCCCCAAAAATCACTTATTGCGGAAATTGGATTTAAAGTAAATATCAGACTTAATAAATGCAATAATATTTTTTTGCAAAATAATAAATGCAATAATATTAGCCATCAAATCAAATCAAGTCCCATTAAAATCCCCATGAACTAAAAAAAAATCCACCAAGCCATGCATCATAGAAATTTTTATGCATGGGAAGCTAGGAATAGCCTGTCATGGCAGAGTCGATCTGTGTAACGGCTTCTTCAACGGCAGCTCCATAGCAGCCATTCACAATGCCTCATACATCCAAGTTTCTACTTGCGTGGCTTATTGCAGAAAAACTATGTTTGTGGCATTAAATGGGCAGTGTAATAATACCGATCTGCAATTCTCTTCTTAATTAATATATTGAGGCAGAAAATTTGCCTCCATCTAAGATAAAATACTTATCTAGGTACATCTTCCATGCAAACATGGTCAAAGTATTTTTGTTTATACACGACACAAGTCAAGAAATGATGGGATTGGGATTTTTGTTTATACACAGACACAAGTCAAGAAACTATTTTAGTGTCCACAAGTTGGTATTAGACTTTTTTCGAGAACATGCATGAGACTTGCGTCTCCTCTATATTCAAATAGAGAAGGTTTTTGTTACAAGATATTTAGTGAAGGTAGTGTGCATCCTTCGATGAAGAGGGCGGGGAGCCATCCAATTTTGAAAAAATATTTCAAAACATTTTGGGGCAAATGAAAAATAAGTGGTTCATATCATCCTCTCCACAACACACGACCAAAAGCTAACTAAATGCTACCTGCCACTCCACAAAGCTTAATTTTCTTCCACAACTGGAACTTAGCCTTCATGATCCTACTCACTTCCCATGGCATGGTAGCAACATTGTCAAACACCTTCTTGTTCCGCTACAACTAGAGGTGGCGTGCAATTAGTATGACAAGGAAAATCAGTTCTTTATGATGTCCTGGTACATCATCCAAAGTCGAGAAAATTACAAAAAACCGCCACATATTAGGCAAATGTTTCAAAAAACCACCACTATACGAAAAAGTTTCAAATAACCACCACTCCACAGGTTAACACATTACAAATAGCACTGATTCCACTATGATGTTGTTTTAATCGCCAAACTGACATGTGGGTCCCGCTGTCTGGCTGACGTGGCGGTCAATTATGATGAAGGGAGAAGACGGTTCTAGTTCTGGGTTTTTTTGCAAATTTTAGTGGGACCCACTTGTCATAATATCCTCTTCTCTACGAACTAATGTTTGAGAGGTTCTAATATTTAAGATTTGATTTTCTAAAAATAAACCGCTAGTCACGTGAAAAAAACCGCGTAGGCGGCAGATTTGGCCCCTCCACCACATTCTCCGAATCGCCACTCTGCCAAACCATGGAGTCTCCCTTCCGCCGCCGGCTGGAGTCGTCCCTCCGGCGAGAAATTACAGCCACCGCCGCTCCGCGTGGGAGGAGGCGCGGCCCTTTTGGCTTGAGCAGCGTAGGTGATGGACTTGGACCCATCCGCCACCGTCCTGGAATCGCCCCTCCGCCACCGCCCTAGAGTCGTCCCTCCGCCGCCGCCTTGAAATCGCCCCTCCGGCGAGAAATCACAGCCGCCGCCCTGGAATCCCCCTCCCTGCGCCACCCAATCAAGCACGAGAGGAGCTCCGCCTCCAATGCCCACCGTGAACCTGCGCTAACCCGCCGACCCCACCCTAATCAGCAATCGCGGCCGCCGACCACCATGCTCCATCGACGCGATGGCTGACATGTGTCCCTGATCCATAGACCTAGATCCTGCCTCCCCCACAGACGAACTCCTGCCAGGACGGCGCCGGCGAGGTCCGGCCAGGGTGGCGCGGGCAGAGGCTCGCAAGGGGCCGCGCGAGGAGAGTGCTGGCAAGAGCGGGCGCGGGCGAGGTCCGGCCAGGGGCCGGGAATGGGCCAGGTGGGGCGAGCGCGAGCCAGGAGCTGACCATGGTGCTCCCGCATAGCACCGCCGCCTGGTGCTTCTCCGGCCTCGCCGTGCTGAAGCAGGGACAGGTCGTGCCGCTTGGTGGTTGTCTTCTGTTTCTTTTTTGAGAGAATGTCGGTAGTGTGGAATGATGTGGTGGAAAAAATTATTAAGAAAAAAAGGGACAGAAAAAGTAAGAAAAAAATATGGGCCATAAAATTAAAATTTATAATGTACAAAGGTCTTTTCCGCAAAATGTGCATATCACGTCAACCCGACAGCAGGACCCACATGTCAGTTTCGCGATTAAATCAACATCAGAGTGGAATTAGTGCTTTTTGCAACGTGTGAACCGTAGAGTGGTTGTTTTTTGAAACTTTTTCTTATAGTGGTGGTTTTTTAAAACGTCTGCCTGATATGTGGTGGTTTTTTTGGGAGCGGTGTTTTGGATCATGGGTCCATATGCTCTTTATATTTCGAAATGCATCTTACATACATTTTAAATTTTTTTAAAAATTGAAACTAAAATTTCACACGTACATCTTCACGTGCTACGTGTTCACAAAGTCGTTTCATAAAAAATCGACTTATCATGTGACGTGTACACAAAAGACAAAATTCAGTGCTAAAAATAATGCTTTTAACAACATAAACTTTCTCTTTTTTATATAGACCGCACAAAATATTGGTTTTTCGTGAAACTTGACGAATGAAGATGTACATGTAGAATTTTTTGTCCGAATTTTTCGACATTTAGAAATATAATTTTAGTAGAGGGAGCATACGCACCCGGGAGTCGAATTGAATTTCCAGGTTTTTTTGTAATTTTCTCTCCAAAGTCCTTGCCAACCAACTAGGGATTATGTTGCTGCACCCAACATTAACTGATGAAGGAGGTATGGGAAAGAAAGGAGTACCAATCCTGCAACGAAAAGGAGCACTGCAGGGCTAGGTGTTCGTATGTCCCCGACTTCTGAAAACACAGGAGATATTGGGCCATGTTCTGTAATCCATGAGCTTTCAACATGTCCACCGTTCACATCATGTCTTGATCATGAACCGTATGTGAACTTTGTGTAGCAGTAGTGAGCCAGTGAAATGTTATTATACCGTGCAAGGGATGTCCTGTTGATGGAAACAACTCCGTGTGTAACTCGAGGTGTAGTATTGTATCAATGGTCTTTTCCCCATAAGGGTGATTCGAGGATTTATATCGAATTTTTGAGAAATTGGCTAGAGGGCGATTTTTTTCTCCTCCTATTATAACAACCTGCAAAGCAAGTGTGTCCTCAACTCCACCGTGTTGCTGTCAAGCATAAGGTTTCATATTAATAATATAAAATATACTAATAAACAGAAGTAAAGTAAAGCAAATATACTGAGCAAGCAAGATAAATATAAAAGGATAGTTGTTTTGTGGTTTTTGTATGTGTTTGCAAGTGAAGAAAGTATTTTTTGTATTTTTGGATCAATAAACTGCAAAAATATGAATGGTGGTAATTGTGTTGGAAAGGTGTTTCTTATGATTTAAAATGGAACGGAATTCATGGGTTTACTTGTCTACTCTTTTTTTAAGTTGTAGTGTACACAAACAGTTCATCAAAGATAATAATATTGGTGGAAATTCAACATGTGATTGATAAGCATTCATATGGGAATCACGTCCTAACATAGAGATACTGCAACACATCCCTTTTATACTCCTCAAGAAAGGGAAAACTCTAAGTATTCTTGAATTAAAAATCAATAGAGTATAGCCTTAATTAATTTGACATGATGTTTGAATAAAAAATATGCTACCTTGACCAAACAAAATTATCTAACTATCACAAGATAATTATAGCACATGAATTTACTTTATCCCCAGTGAGTAAGAAAAAAAGAAAGGTAATACCATAGTAGATCTTAAATTTGTTCTCACTATTCAATCACTACCACCATGCTACTCAATCTAATACATACTTCTCCCCACACATGCTCTTGCATACAAGTTGGATCAGAACAAGTACTTAGAAACGGGGTACATGATATGCATCTATCGATACATCTTACAATTAATAGGTCCAATGTCATATATAAAATTACAGAATAAAGATCGACCACATAGAAGTTACATATATGACGATAAACATGTTGGGAAGGTCATATGGTACTAGATCTATGAAGAACACGAGAGAAATAGATCAAGCTACTTCCACAAAGCCATAGTCCAGAGGTGGACTACTCCATCTTCATCATGGTGATGATGGTGGAGACAATGGAGAAGTTAGTGATCCCTCCGGCAACGGCTCTGACGTAGTTTCACCCTCCAATCTTCGCTGGTTCTAGCTCTATTTTAGTGTTTCGGTGTTTCTGTGGCACTCTCCTTGAGGAAGCCTCGGGAAATCCTTTATATAGAGGTGTTCAGTTCAGACAGAGTTTGTGGGTGAAAGAATCAAGTGATTGGATGGTCGAGGAGCCAAAGAGGTTGGGTGGCACGGCCACCCTAACTAGGCGTGTCACCTGTTCTCTTTTGGCCCTCCTAGCCATCTCATGAGGTCCAGGTGTCTCAGATGCTTCTCTTGTTAAAATATTGACATCCCCAAAGTCTTAACTCCATTTGACTTTGTTTAGGTTCCTGAAACCTAAAAATATACAAAAAAAAAAGGGTTTTCCTGTCCTGCATGGTTATAACCAAAATAAAGAGGATCATTGGTAAATCTCCAAAAATCAATATAAAATATGGATATAACATCGTATATGTTGAAAATATATGGGAATATGTGTCAAAAAACTACAAAGTTCATGCATACATTTTACATGTATCGCCCGTGCTGTCTCATCTGTTGATTTCATTCAGTTTGACACAATGGGAATTGGGTCGGGTGCTTTAATTCACGAGCTTGCAACCTTTCCGCTGTCCATAGCTTGCTCTTGGCATCAACCACATGTTAACTTTTTGTAGTAGTACTGTCCTGGTGAAATGAATTTCTACCATTCAATTTAATGGAGGTCTTTCGGAGTCTCCTCTGCCAATTTTATTCAATTTAATTCTTTAAGATTCGTGCAATATGTTACCTCTTAGTTTCAGTGTATTTGAAGAATTAATCGCATTGGAACAAATGAAATATGATGATTCAAATGGACGGGATGTCCCGTGGATGGTACTTTTGCTGCTCTCCAGTGCCCATCCTTCGGAAACTCCTTTGCACATCGAGCCGCCAACCTACCCATGAAAAACGCCTCATATGCGTACTTTGCCGAATACGGTTCACTATCAACTTCCAGGTGAACCTATCTTCTGAATCCACCGAATTCTTTCTCTTGAGGATCTCCCACAGCTCAATCAATTTGGCAATGGTGGCCATTGAAGGGGAACCTCTGATTTGTACCACCCATCTGTCTTCCGTGAGGGCCTTGTCTAGGACGCTGGAGTTACATCAGATTTAGAGCATAAACACTACGTCCATTCAACCACATATCTCACCAAAAACTGACCTTCTTTCCGTTCCCCGGCTCACAAGTTGTGCTACACATAAACACCTATTATGCTTCTTTCGCAATCGAAAAATCTAAACCTGGCCAGGGTTTGTCCGAGTCCACTTTCTCAACCCATCTCCGAATCTGAAGCGTAGGGCATGATTCAATAGGTGCATGTTCTTTACTCCAAGGCTGCCTAGGGTTTTGGGTGCACACAATGTGTCCACGCGACTAAGCACTAGTCTTTTCGTGTCTCATTGGAAGCGGATCAGAATAACACTCGTAGTGTCTTATTGATACAATTTGTTGTTTTGACCGTGGAACCGTAGGAGAAGCCCCTACAGTATATTTTATTGATATAGTTGAAGAACCACGAGGGCAAGTCCAAGGAAAGCATATGATAAATCGTTGTTGCCAAGATAGTTTTTTTTCGAAATGGGGCAAATATCGCCCCAGCTTCTCACTACTAGGAAAAGGCTTGCCGTAAGATTGCTAGCAGTGGCGCACCACTACACAGGTGCTCCACTGCTAAATAGCAGTGGCGCACCAAAAAGTGGTGCTCCACTAGTAGTAAATTACCAGTGGCGCACTAGTTTAGTCATGCGCCACTACTAAGTGTGTAACTGGGTTATAGATTAGTCTAAAGTTAGTAGTGGCGCACCAAATATACGTGCGCCATTACTATTTAAATAGCAGTGGCGCACCAAAAAGTGGTGCTCCACTAGTACTAAATTGCCAATAGCGCATGCATAAGTGGTGCGCCACTACCTCAGATATTAATAGTGCACTAGAGTCATGCGCCACCGGCCACCACACATGCATGCCGCGCGCGAGTTCCCGCGGCACATGCATTTCCATCGTCTGCTTCGTGCAGTGCTTGGGCCCACCCACTCCTGCGTGGTCTCGTGCCTTATCTCTTCACCACCGCACGAGAGACACACTTCTGCAAGATCCAGTTTCTCTCTCCCACCACTAGTAGGAAACGCCTCATCAGTGGCACACCAAAAAATGATTCTGTGGCGCATGGGCGGTGCGCCACAGAATTCTCGCCACAAAAATAAGCTTTCTGTGGCGCACCTGCCCATGCGCCACAGAAAGTCTTATTTCTGTGGCGCACCGGCGGTGGTGCGCCACAGAAACTTATTTCTGTGGCGCACTGGCGGTGGTGCGCCACAGAAATTTTATTTTTAAATTCAAAAAAATGGCGGCCAGATCTAGATCTAGATCTGGGGCCGCCAAAAATTTTAATTTTTTTTTGAAATTTCGCTTGAGGAAGACTAGGTGGTGGAGGAGGAGGAGGTGGTGGAGGTGGTGGAGGAAGAGGAGGTGGTGGTGGAGGTGGTGGACGAAGAGGAGGTGGTGGTGGAGGAGGAGGTGGTCGCCGGAGGAGGAGAAGGTGGTCGTCACCGGAGTAGGTCGCCGGAGTAGGAGGAGGAGGAGGCCGGACGGAGGAGGAGGTCGCCGGAGTAGGAGGAGGAGGCCGGACGGAGGAAGAGGTCGCCGGAGTAGGAGGCCGGCCCCGGAGGTGGTGGTGGTGGTGGAGGAGGAGGAGGAGGAGGCCGACCGGAGGAGGAGGTGGTGGTGGTGGTGGTGGTGGTGGAGGAGGAGGCCGGCCGGAGGAGGAGGTGGTGGTGGTGGTGATGGTGGTGGTGGTGGTGGTGGTGGTGGTGGAGGAGGAGAAGTGGAGGAGAAGTTTGCATCCAAAGAGGAGAAGTTAGGAGTAGTGAGGAGAAGTGGAGGAGGGCGGCAGAAAATTTAAATTTTGGACGTTAATTCTGTGGCGCATGGGCACTAGGTGCGCCACAGAATTTTTTTCTTTTTTTGTATTTTGCAGCAAAAAAACTTTAACTGGCCGTAACTTTTTACTCTTTTTGAATTTGACGATTCTAAAAATTGTCCAACCGGGCAAGCCCGGGTGAATTCTGATGTAGAATTTTCGTGGGATCATTTTGATATATTATGCGTCTTTTTTCGAGTTCATATGCAACCAGAAATCCAGTTTGATGATTTCCCACACAATTTTGCAAAAAGAGTCGAAATTTATGTTTGTTAATTTGCAGTGGTAAAAGATGACATAATACATGGGCATCTTGATGGAATTTATTTTTTTGTAATTTCTATCTATTTCTTTCATTTTTTACAGAGGTAAAAAAGGCGATCCACGGAGGGGGGGGAGGGGGGGGGGGGGGTTGCGTGGGGAGCAAAAAAAACTTCTGTGGCGCATGGAACTCATGTGCGCCACAGAAATATGTAGTTTCTGTGGCGCACCATCCCACGTGCGCCACAGAAAGTCTTAATTCAGTGGCGCACCAGGACCAGTGCGCCACAGAATGTCTTATTTCTGTGGCGCACGTGGTCCTGTGCGCCACAGAAGTAGTGAAACCAATGATTGGGGCTGGCCCCACCAAGTTTCTGTGGCGCATGGATTGTTGGTGCGCCACAAAATTAAGCTATTTCTGTGGCGCACCGTGTCTGGTGCGCCACAAAACAAATTTCTGTGGCGCATTTTTTGGTGGTGCGCCACAGAAATAAGATCCGTCTATAAGGCTTTTCCTACTAGTGCACCCTCTTCTTCCTCCTCCAAGATCTAGTTTCTCTCCCCCCCCCCCCAACAAGCTCCAACTTCATCTCTGTAGATCCATGGATTCCCTATCTCCTACCTCGACCTAGCCCCAACCCCGCACCACGAGCAGCAGCAGCCCAACCCTTCCCCACTCCCTCAGACCCCGCACGGGATGGAGAGCCAGAGGGTGCGTCAACGACAGGAGAGCGCGGCGGTGCGCGCGCCGTCCTTGGCGGAGAGGCGGGAGACTATGTTGCGGAGGAGGCCCTCGGGGAGGTCGCTGATGCGGTTGGCGGCGTCGTGGGGTGGGGGAAGGAGCGCGGAGAGCGCGGCGTGGTGGGAGTGGCAGACGAGGGGGCGGCCGGGGAGGATGTAGTGGAGGTAGGTGAGCAGGGTGGTGACGTCGGACTCGAGTCTCCACCACGCGCACGCGGCGCCAACACGATGCCACCACGCCCGAGCCGGACACCGACAGGGCGGCGCTGCTCGACTTCCTCGCAGGGGTGGGCGCCGTCCGCGCGCGCATCAACTGGGCCGCCTCCCTCCCCATCTGCGCCAACTCGACGGGGTCCTCTGCAGCGCCGACGGCGCCCGCATCATCGAGCTGCGCCTACCGGGGCTCGGCCTCACGGGCCCGGTCCCACACCGCACGCTCGACCGCCGCGCTTCAGGTGCTCAGCCTCCGCGACAACAACCTCACGGGCGCCTTCCCGGACGAGCTCCTTGCGCAGCTCCACCTCCAACTCAAGGCCTTCTCCGGCGCCGTGCCCCGCGGGCTCGCGCAGCTGTGCGCGCTGCAGGACCTGATCGAGGCGCAGCTCCCGGGCGGCCAGATGGAGGAGCACTAGCAGTACCAGATCGAGGAGCAGATCGTGCCCCAGTGCGTCGACGTGGCCACGAGCAGTTTCAGATAAAGTACGAGCCCTTGCATAAAAGGACTTGATTGCTTTTCTTATATTTTTTAGGTTCCTAGCTGCAAATTATAGAAACTATGGTTGTATTTATTTTGTTCTTGTAAAAACTCTTATTTATTCAGGGAGCACTGAAGCACTGACTTTTTTATTGTTCGGGTCCACCGCCTGCCAAAACCAGGCCATGTGGGCTTTTTTATTTTTTTATTTTATTCTCGTAGTAACAGTGGCGCACCCTAACGCTACAGCAGCAGCGCACCTCGTTTTTATAACAGTGGGGCATTATACGCTTACTAGTGGAGCACCTCCTAGTGCGCCACTACTACATAACTTACCAATGGCACACTTGTAGGTGCGCCACTGCTAAAAGTTAGCAGTGGCGTGATATCAGTGGCGCACCACTAGTGCGCCACTGATAAGCAAAACATGTGCGCCACTCATAAGCTGTTTTCTAGTAGTGTCTGCATCCAAAGGATGCACATGACTTTTTTTATTATTTTGTTCGCAACACCTTACAAGAGCAATACAAAAGATCAAAACTCGAAGCCACCTCGCTAAACCTACAGAGGGATGAAGGGGGTGACAATTCACCAACTCATATCATCCAAAAACCAAATGCCTTTCCAGGCCGCCCAATAGCAGATGAGAAGCACATCCAGTGAAGCAGACTCTCAGCATACGCCAATGCCCACGCCGTAGAAGTTGCTACCACCGTCTTCCTCGACTCCATCTTCAAGAGAGATCATCGCATCGACCATGCCATGCCTTCCATCGATGTAGCCACGGCGCCAGACGACTCCACCATCCTGCGCGTGTCCATCACACTGCATCCGTCCCGAGACACCACTGCACCATGCCATGGCGATTCGACGACGCCGACACAACAAAAGCACACCGCTCCACCTTAGCACCACTGCCATCCGTTGTCTGCTCCAAAAACAATACCCCCAACGGGGAGAACAGCGTTGCGCACCGCCATCGTTCGATCCGGGAGACCCGAGTCTGGGGTTTCCCCCAGAGCAGCCCAGACAAATGTAGCTACAGGAACAATGCCTTCAACAAGGATACGACGAACATGCGCCGCCATCGTCCGCCATGACTGCAGTCAAGACCGGTTTTCACCGGCAGCCACGCCGCCGTCTAGGACTAATGCAGTTGCAGGAACAATGCCTTCAACAAGGATGCGACAAACAGGTGCCGCCATCGTCCGCCACGATTGCAGTCAAGGCCGGTTTTCACCGGCAGCCACGTCTCGCCGTTGGGGACTAGATGACGGATCTGGAGACCCGCCAAAATAGCCACGAAACTGGCCGATCCCCTCCGACGAAAGAGGAGACCACCACCGCCCAAGCTTCCTCATGCTGCAGATCAGACCCAGGAGCACCACCGACAACCAACAGGGACGCCAGAGATGCAGGTATACCCAGCCCGACCAAGCCCAGATGGGCTCACATCTGGCCCGCCTACCCGCAGCCATGGCCGTCCGCCGTCGGAGATCACCGAGGGGCCCTGGCCGCCACCGCCGCCTGCAGCAGTGCCTTAGATGGCCGGAGCGGGCGCCGCCGCTGCGAAACCATGCCGGCGACCGAGGAGATCCGCCGCCACCACCACGCCAAACAGGCTTTGCCCGGTGGCGCCTCCGGCAGCGGCGGCAGGAGGGGATGAGCACGGGGGAGAGAGGGAGGACGGCCGCCGGCTGGGCACCCTGGTGCGGCGCGGAGCGCCGCCGCATGAGGGTGGGAGGGGTTAGGTTACAGGGAGGGGTTAGCTCTGCCAAGATAGTTGTGTCCACTAAAATTAACTCTCGCTCTTCTAAGACACATATTAAGATCATCTATACATATATTTCTTTGTCTAAAAGATATCTTGTTATGATCTATGTTTTTCTATCTTGAGGTTTTAGTTAATATGCATTGCAGGAAGATCTGTACTATCCCCATCCATTAATACAAGATATTTTATGGGCCGCTCTCCATAAATTTGTTGAACCTGTTATGATGTGTTGGCCTGCAAATGAAATGAGGGAGAAAGCTTTGAAACTTGTCATGCAACACATCCATTATGAAGATGAGAGCACTAACTACATTTGTCTTGGTCCTGTAAACAAGGTAAAATAAAGGATAATGTATGATTGCTTCGTTTTTTTACACAAAGTAACTCCAGTTGATTCATTTATGTTTTCCTTGTAAACTCGGCAAACAATAGAATGTGATAGTTATGAAAATTGGAAAAAAGAGAATGTGATAGTCTAATGATTCTTTATAGAAAGATATGGGTTCTTTTATTTTCTTGTGTAAGCCACAAGAAGGTCACATCTCTTTCAATTTTAAGATTAGAAATTGCAGAATTATGTAGTCATTGCATCCTGCATGATAATATATTACAAGTTATGAAATTCAATTGGTTGGCTCAAATGACAAGCTATAGTTCCCATAGGCCAAGCTAGATATTGTTGGGAATTAGTAACTATCATTCATAGGGGGACGAAGGACCAAACACGTACGTGTGGGAAAATATAGAGGGAACCCCTTATACACTGGAATATACAAGAAAATAGTATGTATATCTCTAGGACACCCCCCTCCCAAAACTCATAGTTGATCAACAACACTAAGTTTGGAGATAAAGAACCCATGATGCATTCTAGTCTGGACCTTCATGAAGAAATCAATCAACATTAACTCGGAAGGCATATACTTAAGAGCGACAACCTTATCCTGCAGAACAACACACACAAAAGGAGGCATCAACATGATGTGATTGGTGAGCTCATGCGCCATCGGGTCACGCACAAAGATGATAGAGCATGTACTGTCAGACAAGAGAGGATTCGGTGTGGCAGCAGAAACCACAAAGTACTACAATAACTAACGTAACCAAGTCACCTCTGCAGTCAATAGAGTCATAGCTCAGAACTCGGCCCCTACACTCGAACGAGGGACAACTATCTGTTTCTTCATCTTCCAAGAAATGAGGGATCCACTAAGAAACACACATTAGGTAGAAAGTGACCGGCAATCTGAAGTATCACTAGCCCATGTAGCATCGGAGTAGGCATGGAGCTAAAAAGAGGGAAGAAAATAGTGTGTGATGTTGTGCCACAAAGATATCGCTGGACACAAAGGAGGTGACTCTTGTGGAGTGAGGTGGGAGAAAAGACAAACTGAATTAGAATGTGAACATGATAGGAGATTCTAGGCGTGTAACATCTAGACAAACAAGGCTCCCAACCAATTGAATATACTTCTTCTGGGAGATATAGAAGCCACCAGAGGTAGAAAAAATCTCAATCCCAATGAAGTAGCAAAGACGAGCAGGAGGGTCAGTCATGTGAAACCTCTCACGGAGACGGGCCTTCACAAAGGCAATGTATTCAGAGTTGTCACTTGGGATCATTATGTCATCTACATAGAGCAGAAGGAGAGCGTGACCACGAGAATATATGTGGACGAAGATCGTTGGATCATATTCGCTAGGGGAAAGGCCAGCGGGAGTCACCATAGAGGCAA
Organism: Lolium perenne; assembly: GCF_019359855.2. NCBI lineage: Eukaryota > Viridiplantae > Streptophyta > Magnoliopsida > Poales > Poaceae > Lolium > Lolium perenne. The sequence continues at coordinate 19,403,313 of NC_067246.2, read as the reverse complement.
AGTGCTCAAACCAGGTGCAAGGGACTTGCTTAAGGCCATATAGGGAGCATCGGAGATGGAAAACCATGCCATGAGGAATGCAGTTTTGACTAATTAGGAGAATGACCAAACAAGCAGAGTGCTGAGTAAACACGAGAATGACTAGAAATACGCTCGAGAGGAATGCCACCCTGCTGGAAAATTGAGGGATGAATATTGGTGAGATATGTGGAAACATACATAACTTCAGCCCAACAGTGAGGAGGAAGAGAGCTGGAAATCATCGTCGCATGTCCGTCTCAAGCAGGTGCCAATGCTTGCGCTCAGCCATGCCATTCTGATATTGAGCACCATGACAAGAGAACTGGGCAAGAGTACCTTTCTCTTCAAAAAAACCATGCAATATGTGGGAGACATACTTGGCAGCAGAGTCAGCTCGAAACATGCGAATAGGCATGTAAAACTGAGTGTGAACCTTCACAATAGAACACTTATATAGAGAGAGAACCACGCTGAGAGAAATCATAAATAAAGCCAAGTGTAGAAAGATAATTCATCGATAAATATAACATAATAATGATTGCCCCCTTAGAAGTGAAGGGAGCCAGACCCCATACATTAGAACGGTTCAAGTCAAAAGGACACTCAGACACTGACACCCTAGTGGGATAAGGTAACCGGGTCTATTTGCCAAGTCTACAACCCTGAAACTGTATCGAAAAATCTCCTGAGACAAGCCCCAGAATACCATGATGAATTAAAGACGACAAATGAGAACCACACAGATGACTGAGCCGATGATGCCACTGCTGAAACGAGAAGAGTACGTGGAGTGGTGGGTGCGGGCAGTGGAAGGATCACGAAGCCAATCGAGCTCCCAAAGAACCTAGGAGTCACTACGCCGAGGGCCCATCCCAACTAATGTCATGAATCAACATCAAGAACGACATGAAAACCAGAATCACTAAGCTGAGCATTGGAAAACAAATTCATGGTAAGACATGGAACATGAGAAATATCAGAAACCGAGAAGGACGGAGTAATAAAAGGTCCACGCGACTAGTAATATGAAGGGAAGTACCAACAACAGTGAGAACCTTAACACGAAGATCAAGAGGTCGAAGAGAAGAAACAACAAAAGAATCAAAATACATGTGAAAAGAAGCTCTGGAATCAAGAACCCACGAAAATGTACTAAACTGTGTAGATGGTGGACGCTCAGTACTGGAAGTACCTATCTTAGATCTTGCAGTAACCATCGAATAAGAGGCAGAAGTGGCAAGCATGTCCTTAAGGCTCATAGTTTCCTACTCATTGCGAGAGGCCGCTGAAGAAAGAGCACGCGTAATAGTAGAGGAGGTGGCACACTGTGGCGCAAGTCCGGCATCTTGTTGAAGCAATCAGTCCTTGGGTGTCCTAGCTTTTGACAATATCCGTACAATATATAGGACAATACTGTTGGTACCATGAGAACAATAACCTCTGCTAACATCTAGTGTGTGTAGGAGCGATGAGGAAGCACTATGACGAGAGGGCCCTAGTGCGTAAGTTGGCAAGGGAGGAGCTTGAGAGGTAAAAATAGAGGGTACCGCAAAGCAAACCAACACCATGCAAATGAGTCGCTCCTCAGCCCGAAGCTCAGACAACACCTCTGAGATAGGAACACATCCCTGACCAAACAAGGTATTGAGCACATCGGGGCTCAAATCTGGGGGAAGCCAAGACAGGAACTAGTAGGTCCCCTAAAACTCCAAGGGTAACAGTCTGTTAACACGCAGAAGAACCACAAACAACACTATGGAGTGAGTCGAGCTGAAGCTAGATAGCAAAGCTCTATGTATATAACTCATCAATAGTGGAGTCACCCTACTAAACAATATGCTCCTAACGAACCATAGACAAATAGAGAGAATCTCTAGAGGGCTAATAGCGCTGATGAAGGTGAGACTATCATAGAGACGGTAATGAGGCCCAATAACTCAGAAGCAAACCCAAGCTGAACATTCTGACGGAGAAATGCGGCACCCTTAGCATCCTCATCACACCACTGACTGCAAGCAGCCAGACCATCACGATAAGCACCAAGAGAAGCTGAGTAGTCAAGTATCTGCTGATCATAATTAAGCATCATCTACAGTGTCAAGCCTCGACAGCCTTGGTTGCCTCCTTAGCAGCCTGAGAAGCATCATCCATAGTGGAACTTTTTTTTGACAAATGAACTCACATTTGAGCGAACTTACGACACCAGATCGGGTTCGGGGCCAACCAAATAGGCACATGGCCGATTGAGGATCGATCGTCCATGGATCGGGGTAGGGGCTGGCCAAAAAGGCCGTGGCCAGTGAGGATGGTTAGCAGCTGTCCTTATCGGGGCTGGCGGTGCCGGGCGACGGCCTGCCGAATCGGGGCTAGAGGCAGCCCAATGAGGTGCGGCGGAAGGATGAATCCGGCTGGAACGAGATAGTGGTGGGCCGAGTCGGCTCAGGACGGCGGACGGATGTGGAGTTGATGTGGTGGCCAGCCGAAATGAAGAGAGTTGCGGTAGATTGATCTGCGAACATATCGGGCACGAGTAGCTTCGATCTGGTACGAACGCTTCGATCCAAATCCAGAACTTGCCGCCAATCACCGACAAAGGAGAAGGAGCACACACCAGTAAAGAGAAAAGCAACGGGTGGCGATGGTGGTGGAGAAAATGCATGGAGTTGCAACTGAGAGACCCTAGCTAGGCTTTGATATCATGTCGGAAATAAGCAGCTACCATTGACAAGGGGTGAAGGCCAATACATAGAAGAAAAAGGGGTATGTATATCTCTAACAGATATGTCAAATAATTTTTACCTGAACGATTTGTTAACCTTAATATTACAGGACTTCTCCTTTTTTTTACTTCTTTGTGTAGAGACTCATATTTGACAAACCAGACGCCTTTTCTTTTTACGAACTAATTTTCTTATGCATGTTCAGCAATTTTGTTGATTGATTGCTTCATCCATAAGTTGCTGCTTTAGGGGACAAAGTATCCTCATATCCTGACCATGTGTTCTTCCTTTTTTGTAGCTTGTAGCACTAGTAGAAACAAGGGTTTTGGTTTTTTGCTCCAAAAAGCTTTTGCACCGGATTTGGCACGAACTGGTGCCTAAAGGGTCATTAGCACGGGTTCGTGCGGTCTGGACGTCCAGGGGACCAGCCGCGGCATTACGAACCGGTGCCTAAAGGGTCATTAGCACCGGTTCGTTTCTGCTCCCCACGCACGTCCACCCCCACCCACCCCCCCCCCCCCCCCTCCCCCCGTGGATCGCCTTTTTTAACACTGTAAAATAGAAAAGAAAATGATAGAAAATTCAAAAAATAAAATCTTTTGAGATTCCTGTATGTTATGCAACCTACTATTAGGGAAAATTAACAAATTTGAATTTTCACTTTTATTGCAAAAAATGTTTGAAAAATGGTAAAACCGCATGAACTTTTGCATACGACGTCGAAAAAACGTAAAATATATCAAAATCATCATGGGAAAAAGTTACATCCGAATTCACCCTGGTTTACCCGGTTAGCTAATTTTTAGATTCTGAAAATTCCAAATGAAAATATGAAAGCAGGAAGATTTTAGCTTTTTCCAGAAATTTAGGATTTTATATTTTTTTATATTTTTTAAAATTAAAATTAATAATTGCATCCTGCATAAAGATTACTATTACTTTTAGCAAATTATAAGATTTTCAAATTTTTAGGTTTTAGGTTTGGCAAAAAAATTGAAAATTTAAAAATTGAAAATATTTAAAAATAATACAGATTATAAAGTTAATGTTTATTTATTTATTCAAGATTATTATTACAAAATTACTTTGGTTTATTAAAATAATTATTTGAAATTCGAACAATAAAGAAATATGACATCGACCGACATGTTAATTGGATTGATTTGGTACTAGTATCACATACATGCGCGCGAAGCACTTGGATGCGGGATGGAAAGGAACTTGGAAGTTAAACGTGCTAGTGCTAGAGTAGTGGGAGGATGGGTGACCGAGCAGAAAGTTTGAGCACGAGTAAGTAATTGGACAAGAGATAAGGGTAGTTAGAGACTAAACTTGTGAAATAACTAAAATATTAGAAATTCTGAAAAAAGAAAAAAATAGGGAGTAGAAAATAATTCAATTTTTTTTTACGGTAGCGGGGTTCTACCGCGGCAGCGTTTTGGGGCATTTTTCTGCCGCGGCAGACCCTTCCTCCCGCTCGGACGCCCGGCAGCCGCCACGTGGTGCACCCTTTAGCACCGGTTCGTAACTGAACCGGTGCAAAAGGGTGGGGCCTTTTGCACCGGATTGTTTGCACCGGTTGGACATCCGGTGCATATAGCCCCTACCAACCGGTGCAAAAGGCCAGTTTTCCACTGGTGTGGACTTATTTTAGAATTTTATACCTTAATAGCTAGATCAGCTTAATATTTTCCCACGCTGCAGTATCTCATCTGGTGTTGATTTTTGTTTATACACAGGCATTGAACATGCTTGCTTGCTGGATTGATAATCCAAAGTCAGAAGCTTTCAAGCTACATATTCCACGAGTCTATGATTACTTGTGGCTTGCTGAAGATGGCATGAAGATGCAGGTGACTTTTTGGGCTGTTCTTTAATCCACTATATTTACTCTTGGACAAGGCCATCGGTAGACTTATTCGCATGTTGTTTTTGGCTCATCTAAACAACTAGTAAAATATCTTACTCCCTCCAGTTTAAAATAATTGCCTCTAGATACATTAATTTTTAGGTAATTAATTTGAACAGAAGAAAGTAATATTGTTGATACATTACTCCACCCGTTTTAGTTGACAGTTCAATCGAGAGCCTAAATTTATCAATTCAGTTCAGGTATAACATACTTAATTAAACATATCTAGCTCTAATAATTTTTTGAGAATTATATAGGTCAAATCTTGAGATATACTAAGAGCATGTGGACATACTAAGAGCATGTGGACATATTAATGTTAAGATATTCCTATTCCGCCATTGTAGGGTGAAAATGGTAGCCAGCTCTGGGACACAGCTTTCACAGTTCAAGCTATATTGTCCACTGGCCTTATACAAGAGTTTGGTCATACTATAAAATTAGCTCACGACTACATAAAAAATACACAGGTAACTGCTTAATACTCTGACGAGGTTAAGTATCATTTGATTCTTACATATATTCTTTTCTGGAAGATTCGTAAGGACTGCCATGGAGATTTGAGTTTGTGGTATCGCCATATATCTAAAGGTGGATGGGGCTTTTCTACTTCTGATCAAGGTTGGCCTACATCAGATTGTACTGCAGAAGGATTTATGGTATTATCTCTGTTCCTAAAAAAGAAGTCTTGGCACCATGGATACAGTATTAAGATTTTTAGTTGTTAATGATAGTAATAGATTTGCTAGTGGATGTACTCCAAAAGTTTTTTTTTCTTTATAGAACTTTTAGTATATATTTTAAAAAAAATGGGAGTTGGAATGTATCTGAAATCTGAACTAGTAAAAAATGCAAATATTCTGAAATGGAGATGGTATATGATAAGGTCGCCAGTAATCGGTATTACCATGATAGATAGATAAATTCATGGAAAGTTCCAGATTGCTCTGTTCCAGGATCTAAGAAGTAGGAACTCTATATATTTGCAGAGGTACTATTGTGTCAGATTAACTATATTCTGTCGTGTTGTCTCGTCCTTCACTTGAACTCTGCATGAATGATCATATTGTTGTAATTCTCTCTCTCTCTCTCTCTCTCTCTCTCTCTCCCTCTCTCTCTCTCTCTCTCTAACTCTTTTCTCTATTAGACATCACTGTTGTTGTCAAAGATTTCTCCGGATATTGTTGGAGAAGCACTTGAAGAGAGGAGACTTTATGATGCTGTCAATTGTTTGCTTTCATGGATGGTATTTATAATCAGCCTTCATAGTTATCAATCACTATCTTCGGTCTATGTTCTTATGAATCTGTTTCTGTTTTTAATGCTTCCAAATAAGTTTCTTTGTTTGCAATGATCTAAATATATAGTGTATTTTTAATTTGTCAAAACGGGATTTACATAGTGTATGATAATTTTTTTGTTTTTTTAAGAATAAGAATGGTTCGTTTGGATCTTATGAACTCTTAAGGTCTTACTCCTGTCTAGAGGTGAGTACTAAATTTCTTTCGTCTGAGTTACAAATGGAACTGTTGTTCTTACTTACTCATGTTTGTATACTATGCTTTCTAATATTAGATGCTTCCTTTGTTTAGCTTCTCAATCCTTCCGAGAGCTTTGAAGACATAATGAGTGATTACCCGTAAGATGAATAACCAACTACATTACTTTACTGCTTTGTCATGTTAAAAAGAACTGAAAATGTACACTCGATCGATTTGCAGTTGTGTTGAATGCACTTCGGCAGTGATCCAGGCCCTGGCATTATGTAGAATGCACTACCCGGATCATCGAAGAGAAGAGATAGACAACTGCATCCATAAAGCTTGCAACTTCATTGAGAGTCTCCAAAGAAGTGATGGTTCATGGTTAGTACTGAAACTCCATTACAGAAGAGACTATATGCACATTGTGATGAACCCTCCCACCCCCGACCGAACCCTCCCACCCATCTGAGGAGGCGCTCCACACAGCACTAGGGTGCCCAGTGCCAGCGCCCTTCGCCCTCTCTCCCCTGATCTAATCCCCACCCGCCACCGGAGGCATCACCGGGAAAGCCCGTGTGACGTGGCGGTAGCGGTTGCCGCTCCGGCCATTTGCGGCAATGATGTAGGCGATGTACGGGACCAGGGTGCCTCGGTGGTCTAGCAGCGGCGGGTGACGCATGGTGCCGGCGAGGAGCAGGAAGGCACTATCTAAGCCAAGATGGACTTGGTCGGGCCGCGAAATATGAATTGCATCTCCACGGTCCCGATGTTGGCAACCGGTGGTCCTCCTAGGGTTGGCATGTGGCATGAGAAGCCGGGGGGATTCGGCTCCAAGCATGGTTGTGGTGGCCTCCTCCTCCGTCGAAGGTGGTTGGCTAGCTTTCTGTGGCTGATCTCATGATTCCACATCTATTTCTGGTGGTGAGTTGAGGTGGCGCTACTCCCGGTGAAAACTGAGCCCCAACTCTGGTCATGGTTGGAGTAGTACAAAACCCACCCCTAGAGCCAGTTTTTATACATAGGCCAGAGTCGGAATAACCATTCGGCTTCAAACCATGGTCTCTAATAAGATTAACATTAGAACGGTTTGAGAAAGCGTCTCTAGTACCCATGCCCTCAGGCGGCTAAAATACCCAGTCTCCACTAGCTTGTCAACAAGAGACGATTTTTATTACTGGCCGGCTATAGTACTATGACTATCGGAGACTACCGTTATTCATAGCCAGATCCATTTGTATGACTCCTGAGACAGCTTTTATTTTTAACTTGCCATAACCTCTGTAGGTTCGGACTTTTCTCTCCAGCCCACATGGTTGCAACAAAACTGTAATATTCGGGGGATTCCGAAAAGTTTGGTAATCCCGCTATTTGTGGTATTTAAGAAGGAAGTGTGGATGCACATATTATTTAAGCAGTATAATATAATTAGAGGAGCAAAGATATAATCCACGGGTGAAAGATTACAGCACAGCATATGGATCCAAACTAGTTAAAATCAATAGGACATCTAAAGTTTTAGAACAAAAATGTTGTTATGAACTACAATTAACACTTCCTTACATGCATGCATAATGCATGGCAAGTCATATATAGCTAGTTGGCAACATTGGCCCGCACAAACTCAGCCTATTCTTCTTTGGAGATTTGTGAGTACTTGGCAAAAGGGGTGATCTGGTTATGCATGTATTCCCTCAAGATCTTACTCTTCGATTGCTTACAATCCTTGCCAGCAACCAAAATATAGGCGCACGCTCAACACGCTTCTTGCCCCCCACCCAGAATGATAAAGTGCATGAGGACCTCGTTCTTCGGTTCAACATGAGCCGACTGAGACATTTGCTTCCAACCAGGAGAAGGTTGATAGACACTCGATCTCATGCCACGACCATAAAAATAGACAAGAACCTTCTTCTTGTGGCATCCGGCTACAACAACACTCTGGCCAACGGATTGATGTAGGTCACGATATACCTAACCTCTGGTGTGAAATGATACAATAGTAATTACGTAACATCAACTGAATTAAGTAACACGAGCTCACATTAACTGAATTAAACATCAGCTGATATTTTATATACAATAAAGTGAGACATTCTATGGGAAATATAACAAGGAATAATCATATATGTAAAGCCTCATATATAAAGACCACACAAGGAAAAAAGAGTTCCTACAAGACCAAATCAAATGCGCAAGCAATATGAATGGACATATGACATGGTCTTAATGGTACCCTGCCTCATTAGATATGGTTCTTTTGTATAATCATCATTAGCAGAATCAGGAGCTTCATACTTAGTGCAAACAAATAGAAAAAAGGTTGAACCAAATCATAAGAGATAATTTGACACACAAATCATATTTTTCCTTATACTTACATTGGACACAAAAATCCCAGGGGCGGAGCCCATGGACCTGCACAAGATTTATATTTGTTCATATCACATGGTTCTCCTATACCATCCCGGGATCACATCCTAAATTTAATCATCGGCACACAAAACCAAAATATAATATTGTTTTTTAGAAAGAGAATGGGCCGGTCAAGGGATTTCAAAAATCCTAAATTTAATCAATATCACAGAAACTCAAAGTATAATATTTTTAAAAATGGGCCATGCACTTTCCAATTTTCTAGATCTAAGAGTCAAGCACATATGATATGCACCAAATAAAAGCAGATGGCCACCGTAAAATCCAATAAAATTGAGTATACTTCAGCTAATAGTTGTTAAAGTCATAAACATAGAAGAACATGCACATATCAAGCATTTTCCAAAGTAAATGGTATAAACATTAAGAATTTTTACTGGAGCATGGAACAAAAATTGTATGAACCATATCGGATCTCAACCAATTTTACTAAAGTGCCGGGTGGCAACATTGAGAAATGTTCTTACATTTATATGAAAGGAAAATATACATTATAAAATATAGTGGCGATTTAGTATAAATATCATTGTTAATCATTTCTCAAATCCAATTCAGTGACCAAGAGTTACTTAGCCTAGTATGTAATCACTGTCTAACGATAAGCATTAATTAGCAAAAAAAACTCCTTGATAGAACAATCTACGAAGTAAAACATGTAAAAAATACATTCACGAGTCTAACTGACGAAACTGAATCTTAGTGTTTAGTTTAACACTTGACATAAAGAACAATGCAAAACAACATGGCCTTGCACATCAAATGGATGAACTACAACAATACCGGGCGTAGTAAATTAAGGGCAGAGCCCTTTGAGCTAAAAGGAGGACCTACCGAAGTTCTAAAATGGATACGAATCCATCTAAAGAAACAGAAATGGATACAGCCAGAAGAGCTACCGAGAGATTATAAATTAGGGGATACTCACAGATCTGCGAGGGTGCCCATTGGGGACGAATAAGGAGCCCGAGGCGAGCCAATTTGGGTGCGAGAGTGGCCGAGGGTTGGGAGGGAAAGCAGGGAGGAGCGCTAGGCGACCGACAGCGGCGGTGGATGGTCGTACACAAAGAGGAATGGCGGTGGGTGGCTGACCGTGAAGAGGAGCAGCAGCGCGGGGAGGGTTTGGACGGGTTGGGGTGGGGGGGGGGGGGTGAGGATAATTTCACATGTTCCCCCAATTTAATTTCCCCACGTTATAACTCAAGCCCCTAAAAATTATCTAGTTTTCTTCCAATATATTGACCCCAAAGACGGCTAAAATTTATAGCCGTCTCTAATACTACATATGTTTAGGATTATAAGGCATGAGGGCCAATTTGATAAATATCGAGAAAGTCTACAAATTATCTCATTAGTTACTCCATGCACTAATAGCTTCACATGCATGAGAGGAGAGAGATAAAAAAAAATGCATTGGGAGAGAGAGGACAATCAATGAGATAGGACATATAACTCTTAACAATTCAAAAAAATATCTCGGGACTTATAATGTCGAACAGAGGAAGTACTGCTCAACCCTGAGACAGCCAAATTTTACGGCTCTCTCCATAAGAAGGTATTTGTACCGTCCTGTACAAAATGGAAAGACTCCGGATATGAATTTTCATACAAATCACACGTCTCCATAAGCCATAGAGGAACTAATTTTTTCATGCACATCCCTTTTTCATGTAAAGGTCATAGAAATTTCCATTAAATCCACTAACCCGGTGATACAGACAGTCCGAATTATTGGGACACTCCGAATGATTATTAAATCCGAAAGATGCATTTTTTTAAAACAATGAGGAAAACGAAATTGCATTTATGCTTAATAGTGTGAAATGAATACATATACCAAAATTAAGTTCATAGGTCGAAGGAAATATACTGACATAGTACAATGTTGGGAATCAATAGTAAAGGATATGATTCTTCTAGCATCGATGTAAGATGGGTGAGAGTGTTTTGGAATTGACATATATTTTTTACAGAACCATCTAGTATCCTAAAATAAAAACATGGAAATTTTATAATTTTCTTACAATTTTTAGACATCATAAAAATTCAGCAGCCCTATAATTTCTCCTGTAGATCCAAAAAAAAGTCAATCAATCTATTGAATTTCTAATGTGAATTTATGATATCAGCTATGGTTATCAAGGTACCTAAATATGAATTTACATCCATTTAAAACATATTTTCAATGTAGAATTAGTTAAGGATTTATTTAAATCTGCTAATTAATCAAATATTTTGTTAATTCAAGATAATTAACAAAAATATATAATATTCAAAAAATTACATTAGATATATTATGTGGTATTTTAGTGATAGGAATCATTTGGAAGGATGTGCATAAATGTATCTAGAAGAATTGCTCATAGTTGGTTATTGGGATAGTACACATATATTCGGACACTGAATGATTAATTACTCTAAAAGATGCTTTTTTAAAACAAAGATGCAAATAAAGGTGCATCTATGCTTAATAGCTTCAAATGAAGTTACATAGAAAAATGAAGTTCATACGTTGAAGGAAATATACTCACAAAGTATAACGATGGGAATTAACTCTGAAAGGTATGACGCTTCTAATGTCGATGTACTCGTTACAATGTAACATTGGCTGAAGTGATTAGAATTTACTTATATTTCTACCACACCAACATGACATGTTTCATAATTTTCCAACAATTTTTAGATATTAAAAAAATTCAAAAGCCCTATAACTGCTCTTGTAGGTCCAAATATAATCAATCAATTTATTTAATTTCGAATTTAAATTTATGATATGAAACAATGCGGTTATAGAGGTACGTAATTTTCATCCATTTTATTTTTTTAAATGTAGAGTTAGTTAAGATTTCGTTTAAAACTGCTAAATAGTTAAGTATTCATTTAATTCAGGATTAAATAGCAAACAAATTTTATAATATTCCAAAAAATCACATTAGCCATGTTATGCGGTATTTGAAGTGATAGGAAACATTTGCAAGGATATGAATTTATCTTGAATGATTTCTCAAAACTGGTTATTCGGACAGTCCGTATATATTTGGACACTCCGAATGTGACGGAGAAATTGTAATCTATGCAAAACAAAAACAGAAATGTAGGGGCGGAAAAACCAAGAGAGTAAGCTGGTGTAGGCATTAACCAAAACGTATATGTAACCCATATGGCCAACTTTCTGCATTACAAGCACATATATAGAGTACCTAGTTCAACAACACAATATATATTTATTTTCACAAAGAAGTTCAGGCAACCGTTACATTCACATTCAGATAGTTTAAACAACTAAAACATTAGGAGACACCGGCAAGGAACAACAGGAACAACGTAGAACTTCTTCACATCATCCTCCTCCGAGACATCCTCCAGTTTTTGCTCCCCTGTCCCTGGACCTTCACGGTTTCTTCTCTGCATTGGCGGTTGCACAACACCCGACTGTATTGCCAAGGCACACAGCTTTCTCAAGTGGACCCGAAAAAGCTGCATGTTTAGCCATGAAAACAGGAACGGAAACATCTTCTTCAACATTGATATAGGAGGAGCCAAGGGACTCAGTATGCATAAGCATGTTGTGTTGCAGAAGGGGGAGGATGTACTTATCTCCATCCTGGTATTGGTACTGACCCTACTGCAACTTCCAAAGGGTGTATCTCTACTCTTCTTAGCACAGGACGCGGAATTGTTGTGTACTGCATTAGAATCGTCATGTTGCATAAAATAAAACATGAGCATAGAATTACAAGGGATCAAACACAAATTGTTATATGTAACCGGCTGAAGCAACATGTAATTAAATATAGGAATATAGAGTTAAAGAACAAGGAACATGTAACTAAATATAGGGATATAGAGTTTATTTTATCACCTGCCCAAAAAAGATCCTTAAAGAAAGAGGTAGCATAAGTAATTAAATCTAGAGACATAGAGTTTATTTTTTTCACTAGCTTTTGCCAGAAATTAGTCCTTAGATATGCCCTTTAAGGATCTTTTTTTAAAGATCTCTGAAGACATTCTAACTCTTTCCTCTTCACAAAAAAACATAAAGTTGTCCTTTTAAAGTCTTACTCAAATTATAATATTACATTGATAAACCATTATATTCACTATTCTACAAATTAAGTTTGTTTTCCAATAAATACTAACAAAAATATAGTAATTTACGCCCAGTAATAAAAAATACTAGAAATAACATAATTATATGCACAGTAAAATAATAGATAATTTTTATATATACCTCCTTCTCGTCAGTTGTTGGAAACGGGCCAAATGGCTCCGGATCTGTCTAGCATCTCTTCTTAAAGGGGACTACCACCAAAGTTCAATTCTAAAATTAACCTACATATTTACATTTCTAAAATTTACTAGAGACAACTAATATTGGTCACCAGTCGCGATCAGGTATTTACAAATCTAAATTTACAAGAGAAGTCCAATATTTGGAAGCGGTTGCGATTAGGTATTACATATATAAATTTCTAATTTGTTTGCACAATATATGTTGCTATTTCTTTTACATGGACAAAGAAATGTAGAAAGTACCCACTCTCCATCTGGTTGTAGAATTCATCCATTAGTTTAATATGTTTTTGTAGATGCACGAACTATATTACTTCCTCCATCTCAGTTTAATAGGTGCACACGTAGTTTAAAAAATTGTTTTGACCATTATTTTGGTAAATAAAATATGAAATATATGTCACAAAAATTATATCATTGGAAAGCTTTTTACATACGAATCTAATGATATAGATTTTGTAGACATATTTTTTTTTTTACCAAATCAATGGTTAAAGTTTATCTTAAACTGCGTATGTGGCTGTTAATCAAAGATGGGGGAGTAGACAACTAAAAAACCCTCATGACCGTGCGTAACAACTAGATAGGTTCAAGGATGCATGGATGTGTAACTCATAATCGAAGATGGAGGAACTGAAGCTACTTGACCTTGGCAAAAGAGCCACCTTCAGCCATCTTGTCCTCGAGCGTCCAGCGCATGCGGCGTCGACATCGCCGGCAACGGGTCTATTAAAGTTCACATCCTATAAGGAGGCGCCGATTGTCGGCAGACGCTTTGCAATAGCCATGGCAGCGACCACACTGCTCGTTGGATTCATATATATCTTGAAGTCACGGGTGGTGATTTAATAGAGGAGTGGAGCGGCGAGAAGCTGAATTTTTGACAGATTTGGGCGTCAAAGTGGGGACCGTGGGAGATGATGAAATCATAGGGGTTATATACTGGAGGCCACTTCGAGAAGTTTCTGCATACGTGGCGCGGAAAGGTGAAGTGGCATGGTCGTGCCTGAAAAGTGAACCGTTGACTTGTCTTCTTAGAGGTGGCTAAAAATATTGGTTGCCTCCCATACTAGCAGTCTCGCACTACTAGAGAAGACCAAAAATATTGGCCGTCTGAGGAGTATCTAGAGCCTACTTTTCTTCCATGACTGCTCAACTTTAAGCACGGACGCTATTTTCAACCGACTCGAAACTTATTAGTGACGACATCTAATTTACGACCATCTGAGGGTTTCATATCCTAAGTTAGATTTTATTTTGTTTTGGGTAAACACGCTATAAGGGCCGTCTTCAATGGTTGGTTTTGTACTAGTATGGCGGTGACGACATATTCACGTTGCTGCCTTGTTGATGGTATTGACGTTGCAGCCTGTGTCTACTCTAGGGAAATCATAGATCTCCCAGATCGTACGATGGCCACACTGTCGGTGGTTCTCTCCCTCATGAGGCATTCTTTTAGGAGTAGATGTCGGGAGTGGAGTTAGGAGGTTGAGTTGTGTGCTTGTACCGCGTCGATGACGGAGAGTCTCGGCATCGTGTTAAAGAGGGGCCCCGATGACAGTTGTGGTGTGATGGACTCACTCAGGGTAGCGGCGTTGTCTGGCACCATGGTGTCGTTGATGATAGGCCTGACAATGGATATGCAAATCTTTGCCTAGAGATGGACCAACGGTTTATGGCAGTGACGACCCTTGAAGTGAGGGAATGAAACACCCACAATGATTGTCTAGACCGGATGTGTGCTCCTATTTTATCAAAGAGTGACTCTGTGGTGTCCTAGGTAATTAGCCGATAAGGAGTTGGTCATGTTTTTAAGGCATAAGGCCCCGACGACACGTCTCTTCGCCCATTGTCAGGTATTCAGTGTTGAGTAGTGAATTCGTGGTGTGTGAGGTATGCTCTTCGCATGTCTTTATTGAATAAAATTTAAATAAATGCCATATGCACCGATTTATGCAGAAACTAGGATCACCCATTTTGAAATAAAATATGGAAATAGTGATACAATTTTCTGTTCTCTAGCTTGGTGTCTCCACTCGAAGTAGAACTAGAAGGCACTTGCTGCTATCATTGATTAAACATTTCCCTTGTAACAGGTACGGCAACTGGGCTGTTTGTTTCACATATGGGACATGGTTTGCAGTGAGAGCATTAGTTGTTGCAGGAAGCACATACACGAACTCTCTTGCAATCAGGAAGGCGTGCCAGTTTTTGTTGTCAAAAGAGCTTCGTTTTGGAGGTTGGGGAGAAAGCTATTTGTCGTGCAAAGATAAGGTACACATATATATATACCCATTTCTCCCCAAGTTAATAATGCTATTTGTTTGTAAAAACCATATGCATCATTTTGATGCAGAAGCTAAGGCCATTTGTTCGTGGATGTCCTATGTAGCAGTGACAGCGTATCAAACAGCGTATCATGTCGAGATGAAATCTGTATACAAGTCTCTATTTTCGAAAGCTTCTTTCAAATTAAGTGAGATGCGGATGGGGATCTGGGGATGTGAATTAAGACACTAGTAGAAAAAGGACCTTTAGTCCCAGTTAATAAGAGCCTTTAGTCCCGGTTTTGCAATCGGAACGTCCCAATTTTGCAACCGGAACTAGCCATTCACGATTAAAGCTAGGCCCTTCCCTTTAGTCCCGGTTGTAATACAAACCGGGACTAAAGGCCCCGCCATGTGGACGACTGGCACGCGCCGGGGAGAACGACCTTTATAAACCGGGACTAAAGGCTATTTCATTAACTTTTTTATCCATTTGTTTTTCTAATTATTTTCACTCACTCTTTTTTTCCATTTTTTTACAGAATTTCTAGTATTTTAGTTATTTGACAAATTTAGTCTCTAATTACACTTAATCTCTAGTCAAATTACTTAATCGTGGTCAAACTTCCTACTCGATCATCCATCATCCCACTGCTCCAGCACTAGCACGCTTAACTTCTAAGTTCATTCCCGTCCCGCTTCAAAATGCTTCGCACGCCATATTATTGATACTAGAATCATATGAATTCTATTAACATGTTGGTCATTGTCATACTTGTTTATTATTTGAATTATAAATAATTATTTTAATACATAAAATCAATGATGTAATAATAATATTGAGTAAATAAACATTAACTTTTTTTAAATTCTTATTAGTTTTATTTTTCTAATTTTTTAATAAATTTTTTGCCATACATAAACCTGAAAATTTGAAAATCTAAAAATTGGGTAACCTCCTTTATGGTTAAGTAATAGGAATCTTTATGATGAAATGCATTTATTTATTTAATTTAAAAAAAATATAAAAATCATGAATTTCTAGAAAAAACTAAAATCTTCCTGCTTTCATATTTTCATTTGGAATTTTGAGAATCTGAAAATTGGCCAACCGGGTAAACCCGGGTGAATTCGGTTGTAAATTTTCCCACGGATCATTTTGATATATTATACTTTTTTTTCGACGTCATATGCAACCAGAAAAGACGTTTTACCTTTTTGCAAACCTTTTTTGCATAAAAGTCAAAATTTAAATTTGTCAATTTTTCATAATAGTAGGTTACAAAACAGAATCTCAATAGTTTTTTTTGAATTTTCTATCGTTTTCTTTTGTATTTTACAAAGCTAAAAAAGACGATCCACTGAGGGAGGAGTGAAGGTGCGTGGGATGCCAAAAAAATCTAGAAAACCTTTAGTCTGAATTGGTAACACCAACCAGGACTAAAGGGTAGACCTACCGGGACTAAAGCCTTTCACCCCGGAGGTAGCTTGTTGCCACCCCTTTAGTCCCAATTGGTATTACCAACCGGGATTAAAGGGTCCAAACGAACCGGGACTAAAGCCTACGTTGTTTGAACCGGAACTAATGCCTCCACTGGTCCCGATTCGTTTTTAAACCGGGACTAAAGTTCCTAGGGATTTTGGACGAATGGCCTGTTTTCTACTAGTGCGATTGTTACGTATAATCTAGTGGTTGGTTCCTCTTTAGGACAAATTAACCCCTTCGGTATGGGGCATGCGATCATCGACAACAAAAGTCAATGATACCATCAGCTGGTTCTTTTCCTAGGATCTCCACCATAAGATTTGGGTGATTTATCCCAAATCTGCGACGATGGAAACCCTCTTGTATCCCTATCCCAGTCATTATTCAAATGGGGTATAAGGGCATCTCTAACGGGACGACAGAAAACGGACACCTAAATTGTCCGCGTGCGTTCGTTTGTGTCGCTTGGCGGACGCGAAAATGACCGTTTTGGTCTGCGCATCAATTTGCGCCTAGGGGTGCCTCCACTGGGGCGACGTATTTATGCGTCCGTAAGAATTGGGATGTTTAAAACAACAAAATAAACATGTTCAAAGTACTTAGCTTACATCAAAAAATTTAAAAATCTACATGAAAATAAGATGGTATTCCTCTAGGCATTGTCTTCATGACCAGCCAATGCTCACTGATGCTCAGTCAGATCCGTTTGTAGACGTTTGGACACGATCTCGTCAGTGAATTATCCATTCATATGCAGATACTACTCCCAGGATAATGCCTCAGGGATTGGCGCAACCAGCTCACCTTAGAAATGCCATTGGTGCTCATTGCGGCCATTAGGATGCTTATTCTCAACGATAATGTTGTGCATGATAACACATCATGTCATGAGTTCATGCATAGTCTTCAGCGACCATGTTCTTGTCGGGTGATGGACAATTTCTCACCGAGCTTGGAGCACACCAAATCCTCGTTCCTCATCTTGGCGAACCTCTTCGTCTTCTCCGTGTTGGGATTACGGACAGTCTTCAACAGTGCGACCCAGTCAGGGTAGATGCCATCAACAAGATAATATGGCTTGTCATATTCTTTTCCGTTGATCACGTACCTCACCCGGGGAGCTTTGCCTTGCATAAGCCTATTGAAAACCTTGATCGGTGCAGTACATTGATGTCATTGTTGGAACCGACCATGCCAAAGAATGAATACCAAATCCATAAATCTTGAGATATCACTTCTTCAAGTCAAGAATGACAGTGCGTCCCTCCGCATGGCCGCTGTATTGACCATGCCATCCAAATGGACGGTTCTTCCACTCCCAGTGCATGCAATTTATGATGCCAATCATGCCTAGGAGGCCTCTAGACTCGTTGATAGAAAACAGCTCGGTGCGTCCGCGCAGCATCCACGGAGACGCAAACCTGCCGCATATTTGGATCGCGTTTTTGTCGCCGCGGACGGCCCGGTCACTTTGCGTCGCCCCGCTGGACCAGGATCCTAACGCATTTTCGGTCCACGCGGATGCAAACGGATGCTCGCCCCGTTGGAGATGCCCTAACATGAAACTTTTATCATATAGAGATATGATAACTTATAAGAGGCGACTCAAATGGAGCATTAATTATTGGGAAATAGTAATACACCTCAAATATGATGTTTTGGATTTGTATCATTCATGCACCAACATACTATATTTTCCATCCACGCACGCACAATCCTCAAGTTTTTTCGAACATTGTAATATTAACTAGATGATACCTCGCGAGGTGCTGTAAAAAATTATATCTTATATAACCCCTCTCCCGGGCAGTGGCGGAGGCCCCCATCCTCAAGCCCCCAGCGGCCCCTCATCCCCCGCCCCTCAGCTGCCGCTGCTACCATCTCCGGTGGCGGTGGCGGTGCCCCTCCCATCAAAGGACGATGGGGTGGAGAGGGCTCCACGGCGGCGCTTCATGGGAGGTGGTGAGGTGCAGGCTGAGGACGTCGGGCGGCACGGCTGCGATGGCTGTAGCCTGATGCACTTCGGCGGTCATCATGGAGGAATGAGTGGAGCGTGGCGGCCTTCGCCCCCAGTGGAGGTTCAGCGCTGGCGGCGATCAACGTATGATTTGGATGCTCTTGCCCCCAATCGACGCAGGATCCATGGCTTCGGCCAAGCCATCGTCGGTGCTATGTGCCATCTTATTCTTCTCTGGTGATCCTGCATGAGTAACTGGCGGCGTGGGGGCTGCTGGTCTAGCTATAATGGTGGCGGTCCTCGGATTTCTCTCATGCGAAGACGAAGACCTGTCGGATGCCAGTCTGCCTTGATCTGGCTGGAGTGATGAGTTCCGGAAAGCTCCGCAGGAAAATGGAACAGTGCATCTTTTACCTGGAGTTTGCTGGATCAGGTGGTATTCGGTCGCGCGCACCCATGGTTTTATTCCAACCGTTTGGTTCTGGACGGCGGTAAATTCAGAAGAAGAAATATCATAAAGGTCGGATTGGAAGACAAGCTAAAGGAGGTTCAAGTCTCCGCGATGTTGAGGGACTTGCTTGGCATTCCGGGCTCCGCAGCAGAGGTATGAAAGTGGGGGCGATAGCACAGGTGAAGTTCAGAGTCCTACCTTTCAGGGTGAAAATCCAAGGTCTGGCCTTAACTGGTTGTGCCTAGCAATGACCTTGTTGGAGGCATTGTTTTGAGAGCGAGGACTATCTTCAGGGTGAAAACCTAAGATCTTTGGTCGGGCGACGACGTCACTGGTGCACCGTCCCCTTCTTGGAGGCGTCGCTTTAGGAGAGTCTGTATTTCAGGTGTTGTCTTGGTGGTGGATGTATTGTTGTTGCTAGGTCTAGAATGCTTTAGCGGGACTTTTGTTTCTTAGTTTTTTTTTTTGATGTGTGCATACGTACTGCCATTAGGGTGTTGCGTTGTTGTAGAGGCTGGGTGTAATTAGTATCTTTTGATATTAATACATTCTCTTAATCAAAAAAATTAGAATAAACAACATACAATATTTGAACAGAAAGAGTCAAAGGTGAGATCTAACAAAAATCTGATGAAATTGGTGATAATTATCTTTGAAGTGTTGAATGAATACATGAATAGATGGTACAGTCTTGGACTTAGCACTGAAGCAATTGTAGTACATAAATGGTACTCTGCTAGCTTAGACCGACTTCAAAAAGGCAACTGAATTATAGAAATAAGAATCACGGGAAGATAATACTTGGCATATATGTATTTCGAATGCAATTAGCTTTTTCGAAATGGGGGAGCCAATCGTGTTGTCGACACCACCATGGAAGATCTGCCGCGCATAGCACGAGAAGCCACCGCGCGCCTCAGGAAACAACTTCCAAATAAATCATATATTGGGTGGTTGATATATTATAATTTATATTGACCCGGTGGCTTTGTTTTAAGGAGCATTGTTTATAAGGGTTGAAGTATTAGGAGTTAAAAATAGAGTTGAAGATGATTTTATGAGATAAAAATTCGATTTGATATATACATCACATCAGTGTTTTCCATTGATGCTTCCACTTTACTTTTTTTTTACATTTCATCCCATAAAACAACTTTATACCATTTGCTCACATCGTATTCATTTTTTGTAATTTTCTGCAAATAGGTTTACACCGAACTTGAAGGAAAACGCGCCCATGTAGTCAACACTAGTTGGGCCATGCTGTCCTTAATTGATGCTGGACAGGTTTCCTCCCCGCATCCCTATTTCTCTTTCATGTTTAATATTGTTAATTTAAGTGTGGATTGGTAATATACAACAACTTGTATATGACATATTCCACTGGAACAGGCTGAGAGAGATCCCGAGCCTTTGCACCGGGCAGCTAAGGTTTTGATTAACCTACAGTTAGATGACGGAGAGTTCCCTCAGCAGGTAATTTAATCATAACCAGTTTTATAGAACTAAAGAGTGATGCATACTTGAATGTAAGTTACCTTAATGCATTGGTATAATCAATGAATTGTCCCCGGCCAGTTATGCTACAGGAATGTCTACTTGCATGCATCACTTGGCAATTACCCATGATTTTCCTATGTCTATTTTCCTGACGCGCTTTGACATATAACAGGAGATCACTGGAGTCTTTAACAGAAATTGCACGATCAGCTACTCCCAATACAGGAATATTTTTCCTATCTGGGCCCTTGGAGAGTACCGGGGGCGTGTCTTGTGCACCGAGTCTCTAAAGAAGAACCTTACTGAAGCTGATGATCTTGGAAGCAAACACGAGGAAGATTGATTTTGTATGTCATGTTTTCCGACTTATGCATTTGATATCAACCAAGAAATTGAACAATGGGTTAACCATTGACTATGGGTTGTATAACTTTGGATTTGAACTAGTACTCTATGTTGATGTCATATGACGTTGACCTATTGCTTGTAATGCTTGCAACCTGACTAAGGGTATGTTTATTTGGGCTGCAGCTTTTGAGAAGCAGCTGTAGCTGTTGGGCTGTGAAAAATCAGTTGTGGCTGCTGCTGTTGAAAGCCGAGATTTGCTGCTGCTGGTTGTAGGAGTGAAATGTCTGAAATGTCCCTAAGTATCGAAGATTGTTGTATAAATGCTGTTTTGGAATAAATCTGCTGTTTCTGACTGTTTTATTACATAATTAGCATGTAAAAACTGAATTAACTCAACTTACTTTTTGTTGCTAAAATAATTTTGACTTTTGACTTTTGGCTTTTGCTAAAATAATATTAAATTTTATTACAACTTTCTCATGCCTACAATATATTACAACACTTGTCCAGATGAGCCCTATAGTAGGTTATAATTCAAACATAATCACCTCGTAAATCACAAAGAATACATATAATCAAAAAAATTGTGCTCACCGACAGGACTTGCACTTTTAATATACCTACAATATATTACAATACATCAAATTAATACATCAATTCAATACAATATTACAAGGATGAGCTCCACGCGCCGGCAGGCTTCGGCTAGCTCGGAAGACGGGCTCGACCGGGCGGAGAAGGCTGGAGGCAGAGTCGGCGGAGGCAGAGACGAGCTCGTCCGGGCGGCCGTCGGCGGCCGAATCAAGCCCGGCGGCGAGCTTCCGTGGGTGGAGGTAGTCGCGGAAGTGGCCGGAGGCGGCGGATGGGTCAGGGCGACGATCGCTGAGCTTCCGGCGGTGGACGAGCTCCTCCTGCCACTTCGGAGATGGCGCCCCGGCCGATTCGGGGATGGCGCGAGAACACAGCGGCGGGAACGGAGAGTGGGGGGTGCTGGCAGCGGAGAACGCGGCGGCGGGCGCTGGCGGTGGAAAACGCGGCGGCTATGGGGAAGAACGACGGCGGCGGCGGAAACCCTAGCTCGGGACAGGGAGCGCGTGGGGGGAAATGGGAACTCGGGGTGGGAGTGTCAGTCTGGGGCACCTCTCCGTGGCAGTTTTTCGTAGTTCTTCCGAAGCCATGAGGGTAATTTTGTCCACCGTATTTATGGAAGCTCGGGAAGCAGGCAAAAGCACCTCCCGGGCTTCTTCGATCGATAGCGGTTCCCGTAGTTCATTTGCCCACAGCGCTTCTCTATTTTTGGTTGTTTGTTTGGGCTTCTGCCTTTGGACCCCAAAAAGCAGCAAAAGCAGAAGTGGAAGCCCAAACAAACAGGGTCTAAGTAATTTTCAACATATTTGCTACACCACAAAAGCAAATTCCACCAACTCAATTGGGTGTCAAAACAACTTTTAGCAATAGAAGTCTATCGGGAATGGTTTATTCTAACCGACCTTGTTTGTCATCAAAATCCTGGCCCAGAAAGGCCTTTGCCGACCAACTTCTGTTCACCATACCGGCCAGGTCAGCCGTTACCTACTATGTGCCGCACACCCTAGGTTGGAGAGTTGGGCTGGCCTGGCACCTTTGTTTATATTTTCTATTCTTTCCTCTCTTTTTTCTATTATTTATTTCTTTTTTTCTTATTTTAAAATTTTAAGATTTTTAAATATTGGAAATTATAAATATAAAGTTTTTCAAATCTGATCATTATATAAAACTTAGTTTTTAGAAATTTAGCTTCTTCTAGTTACAATAGTTTTAAAAATTTGAACAGTTTTCAAATTTTCATAATTTTTATTCTGATTGTTTTAACATTTTAAAAAATCTGAAAAATCCAATATGGATATTTTGTATCGAAACATTTTACAAATTTATACATTTTTGAATCTTAAAAATCAAATAAAAAGAAAGAAAGAAAGAAAAGGAACAAATGAAACAGAAATGATAAAAAAGTAGAAAAATAGAAGAAAAAAACATCAACGCCTACCTGGGCTAGGCCCATACAACCCACAGTTTGCTGGGAGGATGACCAGTTTCTGTCCCATACACGTCAACCTGGTGGCAAATCCTATATGCCGACCACGTCAGTGGCTACCGCGCGCCACACAGCCCCGCGCGCGCGGTATGGACCGGTCTGGTCGGCCCAATTTGTGTTATTTTTTGTTTTCTGTTTTATTTATGGTTTCTATTTTTATTTTCTGTTATTTTTCTTTTTCTATTTCTTTTTTCATTTTTAAGATTTACTTTTTAAATTTTAAATATATTTTAAATGTAAAATTTTCTATCTCAAATATTTGAAATAATTCAAATGCGAAAATTGTTCAAGTATAAAAATTGTTCAAATGCGAAAATTGTTCAAGTATAAAAATTGTTCAAATTCAAAAATTGTTCAAGTATAAAAATTGTTCAAATACAAAAAATGTTTAAATATAATATTTTTCAAATTCGAAATTATTCAAATATAAAAAAAATTGAAATTGAAAATTGTTTAATAATTTTTTCAAATTTTAAAAATGGTCTTCAGAAACTGTTCAAATTTTAAAAATGTTTTTCGGAAATTGTTCATATATAAAAAAATAAAAAATTCTAAAATTTATTCCTATTTAAAATTTATTCTAATTTAAAATGGCTAGGAGGTGTGCGGCTCGTCACTACCCACCGAGCAGGTCGGTGTAAACCACCCCCAACCTGGTCGCCTATCTTGGTCAGGCTGCCCTTGTCAGCCAACACTGGGGGAAATGACTAGTTTCTAGCCCGTAGCTCTATGTTAGGCCATGGGCCATATTTGTGTGGTCCGCCTTGCCGTCCTTCTTTATTTCCATTTTTTAGAGATTTGCATCTTTCTCCTTGTAACTATATATGTGTGATTAACTCTGCGGTCTTCCTCTGATATTTATAAGAAGAAAAGCAAATAGGCGGATCATGCAGCCCTACGCACGCTTGGCTACGCCCGTCGATCACGACTAACAAACACGATTTTTTGTGTGACAACTAACTAACTCTTGACTCCACACAATTAGGGTTGGGTAGGATCTGGTTTTAGATAGGACGATATGAGATGATTTTTTCCAAAACAAAAAACATGTTCAAATATTATCAAAAAGATTGACAACATGCTTTTGTGTTATACATGCAACATGAATTTTTTTTTCTTCGAATTCAAGCTACATTTAGCGATCCAAAAAAAAGATAAATTTGGTCTCTAAATGTAGATTGAGAATATCTTTGGAGTTGAACATACAGCCCATACGTACGCTGTACAAGCTTTTCTCGTATTTCTTTTGCATTTTGAATATATAATTTTGATGAGCTGATATCATAATCTCACCTAATGAAGAGGCCGTACACAAGTCTCCCCACACAATTGGTCTTTCCAAACAATGTTCTGGAGATTTGGTTTCAGGAGCAGTCCCGTAAGGAACCTCCCTACACTAGAGGTACATACACGTACATGCCAAGACGAATATCAACACCGCAAGCCAGGCCAGGGTCCATCGTCACATGTAGAAGCACGGATAAACAAGGGCCAAGTTGCCGATCACGTCCAACCTCTCTGGCCAATCAGCTTGCGTAAGTATTCATCGCTAGCTTGATATATGCAATAATAGAGTTTGGAATCGACCTTGACCTTGGTGATGCTAATGCATGAACATGACGGGTGAACAAGAACAACCCAACCCATTGTCACTTCGCGAACCGCTGAAGAACCTATAGACTACAGTGATGAAGCGCTGAAGAACGAAGAGCTGCCGACGCAGAGATTCTACAACGTTGTGGGCGTCTCGGGCTTATCCTCACTGTCCATCCTGTGTTTGAGATCCGTTCTGTTCATTTTGCACCCACCACCCTATATGAACCAAGTTGTACAGTTCCCATCTCTTCTCCTATAGGCATCCAAAGTGGACAGGAACACTTCGTTCTCGTACACATCGTGTGCAGCCATTCCACCTTCCTCTCTCCAGTCTCCTCCGGCCGCTAGACGCGGAGCTCGTGTCCCAGCACCCTTTCCACCACTAGGCCATCGATGGCACTGGTCCTCCACCGTGGCATCGCCGTCTGGATCTGGGTTGAGCGGTTCTCCTCCATGGAGCTCACCGATCTAGATCTGGATCCGGGTGGAGCGATTCTCCGACGACCTGCCGGACGACGAGCTCGTTGCTCATGGACACGATGGCCTACCTCGTCTCAGATCTGGCCATGGAGGGCAAGAACTAAATGCTCCATTTATTTTACTTTGCTCAAATCCGTCGATAGTTACATGGATTTTTTTCATCGTTTTTCCATGTGGTCTGCTGTCATTTTTGGGTGTTCTTGTTTGAGGAGAACGGATTTTCCATGGATTTTCTCAGAACCAAATGCTCCATGGATTTTTATTTTTGTTCAGAGATCCTGATGTTGAGTGAATGTTTTGACAATGACATCTGTACTAAAAAATGGAAGAATTTTTTGCCATGCTTCCAGATACATGCTACAATCCATTCTTAAAAAAAAAAAAATCTGTATGACATGTTCATGGGCAGTAAACGTTCACCGTAACACTAAATTAAGTGCTCATAGATTTCTTTAATCTCTTATGGGAACATACTGTACTCCTAAATCTGAACAATGGAGATTTGCTCATACATGTTAAATTGGTCCAGGTCCAGTTAACGTACTGGAATATTTTTTAGTCCAGATCCAATTAAGTTAATGTTCATACCTTGCTGTAAACATTCCAATTAAGGTTTTTTTACATACAAATAATATGATAGTACAAACTAATCAAAATATCTCTGTAATAATATGGACCGAACTACACGGCGGCGCCGCACATATGCTACTTCTGTGCGGCGGCTGAAAAAGGAAGATTCCTCGTGGTTTCCTTCCACTTTACGATTTCCCAGACCCGTGTCTCTGCAGTTCACTTTTTCTGCTCATTTTGTCCCGTGCCGAGCTCCGTCTTCATTGAAAGGTCAATATTAAATACAGTACTGTAACCTAGTAATAGCCGTAGACCGTAGTACCACTGTGATGTCACTCTTTTGCATTAGTCCCCTCCCATATCATTACCAGAACTGCAGTGTCACCCTCACACACTAGCAAAATGCTTGCATGTCCTAAAAAGTTTGAGCCAACTCTCACATAACTTATTGTGCAACTTTTAGATTGAGAAAAGCTACAGATTTTATCCAAAACAAATGCCAAGTTTTAAAAAATACGGTCACCAGATTATTTAGTCCATAGCTACCAGGTTATTTAGCAAACATCTACTATCACTGGAACTGTCAATGACTAATTATCAAGTTAGTTTTAGCACTTAATTGCCAGATTCAAAATGCCCAATTGCCAGATACTCATGCATTGATGGCTGCCAAATTATGACGCCTAATTGCCGGATTGTCAGTGACTAGCTTCCAGATTCTAGTGTCTATGTGCAAACTTCAAAATACTATGTTGATGGCTGCCAAATTATGACGTCTAATTGCCCGATTGTCACTGACTAGCTCCCAGATTTTAGTGACTATGTGCAAATTTCAAAATACTACGTTGATGGCTGCCAAATTCCAAAAACCCAGCTGCCAAATTCCTATTGCTACTTGCTTCCAACAAAAAAAATTGCAAAAATGTCGTGAATCCCCTGTCCTCCAAAAAGTGGACACACATGGAACTGCCAAAATCACCCAGAGAATGGTTTACAAGCAGAAAATCCAGTAGTATATCCACCAAAAAAACAAGAGATAAAAGTTTTGACAGATTGAGATGCAGGGGAGAGGAAAAACTCGGGAAATCAGGCCGCCGAACACAGCGCGCACGCCACCATTTTGCTCGTCGATGGCGGCTTCCTCTTGGTACCCCCGCAGCGACCTCCTCCTCGTGTTCCTCGACGGCGCTCTCCTCGCATCACGCTCGTCGGCGGCCTCCCTGCGCAAGCCGCCGGACTGCTCACGACGCTAGCTCGGTGGCGACAGCGTCCCCACGCTAGCTCGGTGGCGGCCGAGTCCCCGTGCTAGGGACGGAAGCCTGCTCCTCACGCGCGGTTGGCTGCGGCCTCCACCGACGTGCGCAGCGGCGCGTTCGGCCTCGGAGGCGCTTGTCGGTGGCGGCTTCCCCGACGTGTGCTCGGCCTCGTCGGCGTCCTCAAGATAGCGACGGGAGCATCCTCCTCGCGTGCTCGGCGGTGGTGGCGGCCAACCCCGATGCGTGCGCGGCGCCGGCCTCCCTGATGCGTGCGGCCCTGCGGCGGCCTCCTCCTTCCGTGCCTCTCCGGCACAGCTCTTCTCGAACGTCCTAGCAGGAAGAGAGATAAGGTGCTGAGCAGCTGATTTGGGAGAGAGATGAGGGAGGGGAACGAGTGGACTAGAGAGCCCGTGAGGTGATATGGTTGACTGGCTTTGTTGTTCTTGCGCGCTCCTTAGATGCAGACGCGCAAATCTCGATGCAACCGCCGCACGGTGAGAAGTGCGTGCGGCGCTTTCTTGTATCATTTCCCTTCTATGAAATGTGAAGACCGTAGGGTATGTCATGTAAACAGGAAGGGACTTGCTGACACGAAAAATGTATAGTGCAAGGTGTTCTCTACAAAATGCAAAAGGGGTTGCACGAATCTTAATGCAGCAGTGGACGTCCAGGATAAGCCCGGGACACCCACGTATATGTAGAGTTGTATTTTCGAAAGAGCTGCAGGCGACAGATGCCCATCCGTTGTGGCGATGAAGAGGGCGATGGAGAGCTTGTGCCCGTTCGTGTCACACGTTACTGTCTCGCTTTTGGCTCTTTCGCTGTCCCGTATTGTCGTGTCGCGTGTGCACCTAAAGTTGTGGCGCCTCTCGTTTCCTTATCCGGAGTGGTTGTTGTATCGGCCTATAATAATTGCTACCTACTCCCTCCTGACGGATAAAATTGTCGCGGAGTGTTAACCGGAAGTAGCTTATCTACATACTACGGCTGCGTCGATTAAACATGTCCAAAGGGAGTAGCTGAGAATTACTTGCTAATCACCAAGTTCAAAATTAACAGATTTGTATCGCGATTCCTATGTTTCAAAAGTTGCAAGTGCAGTTGTAAATATTTAGTTGTAAACAAGGTGGAAACTGAGTTTTTTCATATCACAAGTTAAGTCGCAACAAAAAAAATTAAACGCAAGTAAGTTGTTTGTATCTGAAAATTAGTTCACACAATTAAAAAAAGATTCATATAGTATAAATGGAATGGCATCGCTCGACCAGATAATTAACCACACCATCTTGGTTTCTCGTAAATAAACTGCAGGGGCATCCTGGGAAAGGTTTCAGAAAATGTACTCCACACAAGAGACTAAAACTGAAGCAAAGTGTAGCATCAGTGATATCACGACTAAAAGTGTAAAACCCTTTACTTGGCAGCAAAGAATTACGCGTGTCGCTTCCAAAGTATATATATGGATATAAAAAGTATGACAACGAGATAAAGGTATATTGCCCTTTTCTAGCTGTCAACTACCCTAATACATTTAAGTTGGAGACGACGTTTTCCGTTGATAACGAGACATTTGTGATAAATTTGTAAACCTTAAGACCGATTGGATCAGTTTCTTAGACCCTGTCTTTCAAAAATGTGCATAAAAATAAAGTATACGCCATATATTTATTAGGTAGTATATGTAGGTGTTTGCTTTTGTATATGTCTAAAAAATAATCAAATGCGTACCGAGGTCCACACCAAAGAAAAAATACAGATCAGCATGCAATCATTTTTCTTTCCTATTCCATGGGCCCAAGCCCAACTAGATTTGCACGGGTGAGGTGATCCTCTGCTGTCAGGTTAAAGCTTGTCCATCATCGCACCGTTCAAGATAGCTTTTTATTATTATTTCCCAAACACAATTAGTTCGATCATGGATGGCTGCAAAAATTTTTGCGAAAAACAATACGAACGCAGACACTCACAAGTACGTACATACACTCACCCATATGGTTGCAATTCCTACAAGCAGCACATACATGCACCAGAAGATTGCAAAGATCAGTGTATACTTCAAGGGCCCATAGACTTGAAATGAGAAAGGTTCACCCAAGGTGGCACCTTGGGAGAGCACATCCTCTTGATTTATGAAATATAATTTAAAATGCAAAAATTCTAATAAAACAATCGTGCATACATCTCGATATTCTACATGTTCACAAAGTTGTTTCATGAAAAAAACAATGGTTTCGATGCTATGTGTAAAATGATGAAATTTGGTACTTAAAAAATCTTTTCACACGACAACACATGCATGAAACAAAACATGTTGGATTTTTCAAGAAACTTAAGATGCACACGTAGAATGTCAAGAGTACGCGTCAATTTTTTGTTTGTAACTTCTTGATTTTTTAGAGTGTTTTTTCCGGTGACATTGCATATGCATCCAAGATCAAAAGTGAATTTCATATTCTTTTAAAGGTACCGGCTATGTGGTACGAAATGTTTACACAACCGTACAAATCAAATATAATAAAAGAAACCTGTCAACAATGTTGAAAAATTCTCTCAAAATAGAGTTTGTCCCGCTTTATAAATAAACCCACAAATTGCGAACTCGTACAAGATTGACGTCTTTCCATAGGGCATGTCTCCCAAGGTGCCACGTCTTGTCCTACGAGCACAGGCGGAGCAGCACATACCTGCACCAGAGGATATGCTCCCAAGGCTCCTACAAGCTTTTGGGGTCAAGCGTTCCAGTTTCAATATTGTCTAGTACCAATGAACATTTGATTGCTTCTTGGTCCACCATTGTTAAATGTTAAAAATCTCGTATTTGGTACCGATGAACATTTGCATGTGCTATTATGCATTTTTATGTACCATGTCCATCTTTATATGTGAAAACTTTTGTTGAGGGTTTATTTTTCCTATCTGATGTCTATGGTTAGTTGATGTGTATAAGATTTTTTTTTGTCACATTTCGGTTTGCTCAGTCTTTGAAAATTTTCTAGGTCCGCCTATGCTCCGGTTAGCAGCTGGGGCCCTGGAGCGACCGGGGCGACAGCCCCATGCATATCGCGACTAGCTAATGACCCCAGTCTCTCTGGAACATTGTTGACGAAAGTAGGATTCAGAAGCAGCCCCCCCCCCCCCCCCAGTCCCGTGAGGAATCTCCATACAGTACAGTATAGTTCCTGTATATGCAAACGCCAAAGCGAATATGAACACTGCAGGCAGGCCGGGCCGGAGCATGGTCACATGGCCAGGGATAAACAAGGGCAAGCTGCCGATCACACTTTGAATGCATACGAAAGAGATTACGATCGATGATCTCTAGGCAGGTAGGCATGAGATCGACGGGCCCTCCCAACCCATTGCCAGTGTATGTACGTACGTGCAGATATCGCGGTCGTCTCTACAGTGGTGAGAAATGGAGAGTGGCGGCCTGGAATGGGCGACAGACAGAAGACAGCATGGGTCGACGGCTGTAGATGAATAGGGGCGCTCCGTGCTCCTAGCCGTACGTGCGGCGAGTGACCCAAATTGGCTTTGCTGCAACATGCTGTAGCGATGCCGGGGACGAGAAGGCTACGGGGGCAGGTCGCCTGCTTTGCTGGTGCACGTTCCTGTCGACCATTGCCGTCTTTCGTTTTCGTATGTGGTTTTCTCCGTCTTCTTCAGGACCTTTTGGATGTATATATACTCCTTTGGTTTGTGGTATTTCCCCCTACTCAAGAGAAAACATCGCCAATGGTCGAGAGGCCATAATATGCCATAGCTTTAAACAACCACGATCCACTCTCCCAATATAAACTTTGTACATTCCCTTCCAAGCCAATGGACAATGCTTCCATCCTCAATACATGCAACGCTTGCAACCATCCCGGGAAATCCTCTCACCGCGTTATGCTCCAAAATATCAGTTGCGTCTTCTTCATTTAGCACTCTCAAATAGAATGGTCGAAACACTGTCGTGGTTGCCAGGAAATACCAGGAGGTCATTATACTAGCTGACACCAATAAAAATCTTCATGACCAACTCTTTGTTCATCCTCAAGCGCTGCCAAAAGTCCTTAGATGTATGTGTTGGGTTATATGAAAAATAGGCAGTCTCAAGCATCATAGCACCCTGCATCCACTGCATGTGCTTGTTCTTCTTCTCCCACTTCCTAGAAACTCCTCACCAAAGTGGGGCGTTAATCTTCGCTCGTAAACGAAGTAGAAAATATATGATCATCAACTTCTCTTCTTTATGGGTGGCAGAATCGACTTCATATGGCATCAGTTGATACATCATCATCTCATTGTCTCTATCCATAACCAATTTATCGAACAATGAAGCAATCAAATACGGAACAATCTACCAAGAAAACAAAATCTTCCAAACATATGTACTTAGGCACATGGTCGAACAGTTTGTGGGCGGGGTGGGCACGAGACGTTGTTGTACGCCATCAAGTCGGAGAGATGCGTCGTGGAATTGAGATCGGTCCGACGAAGGCGAGGTGGAAGGGGGTGGTCGCAAATGCGAGCGGGACGGAGAGGGAGTAGCGTCACGTACTACCTGTTGGGGTGGCTCCCTCCCCGTCGTGCGTACAAACCCCTATGAGTCTGGGTCCGGCATAGGGTCGCCGACAGAGCTTAAGGTCATGCCAACGGTCGACATTCTTTTGGGACGCCGATGCGAGCCCATTATCTCTATGCCGCCCCCAACAGCCTCTTAGGAGGCATTTGGAGTGATGGTGAGATGTTGTAAAGTACTAGCACAATGTCGAATAAGCACATCACGAAAGTAGATATATGCTACACACTGATATAAATGCCCCTCTCCCTCTAACGTACTACCTCCTTTCTATAATGTAGTGTATAATTTTTTTTTAAAGTCAAACGATCTAAAGTTTAACCGAGTTTATTGAGAAAATTATCTATATATACAAAACCAAATGTATATCATATGAATGCATCATGATTTATCTAGTGGTATTAATTTGGCGATCTAGATGTTGTCATTTCTGTCTTCATAGTTGATTAAATTTTACATCATTTGACTTTTCAAAAACTTAGGGCATCTCCAGCGGCGCGACGCATTTTAGCGTCCGCGCGCGTCCGTTTGCGTCGATCCTTTTGGTCGAAATCGACCGCGCGTCCGTTTGCGTCGGGGGTGGCTCCAGCGGCACGACGCATTTTTTAGGACGAATCCTTTTTTTTAAACATGAAACATAGTTTTACATACTTAAAAAATAAACCTAAAATGCCTACTGCTCCTCGCCGCTGTGCTGCTCCTCGCCGTTGTGCTGCTCCTTGTCGCTGTCGAGCACGATGAGCTCCGGTACGACCCAAGGCCAGTTGGCATCCGGGGTAGCGTACGCCGGGCGCGCCGCCGCTGGTGCTCGAGGTTGAGGAGGTTGCGCCTGTGGCGGCGGTGGAGGGGCCCAGTACTGCGGCTGTGGCGGCGGTGGAGGCGCCCAGTGCTGCGGCTGTGGCGGCGGTTGAGGCGCCCAGTGCTGCGGCTGTGGCGGCGGTGGCGCCGCCGACTCCAGGAGCGCCTGTCGAAGTGCTTCGTCCGCCGACAGGCCCGGTGGCATGACGGCGGTGGCGTAGCGGGGCAGCGGCGGCTGCACAGGCGCCTCGTGCTCGGAGACGAGGACGGCGACCTTCGCCATCTCGTCGTCCGTCATGTTGTCCGGGAAGTCGAAGTTCCGGCCCTCCGCCAAGGCCTGCTGCCATTCGGCCATTCGTGGAAGACGAACTGTCGTCCTTCACCTCCTTGCTATGGTACGCGAGCGCCTCGACGTAGTCGTCGTCGTCGTACACGGCGTAGGCTTCGTCGTCGTCGTCGGCGTCATTGTGCTGCGTCTGCTGACGTCGCGTCCGCGCCTGCTGACGACGCGTCGGCGCCTGCTGACGACGAACCGATGGTGCAGGGCCGAAGGGGTAATCCCTGTCGCCCATGAAGCCTGCCCTTCGTCTCCTGTCCGTCTCCGTGGACAGGTACGTACGCCAAAGCTCCGAGTCGATGGCGTACGCCGGATCGTCACGGAGGTCCGCCGGCAGATACCGCCTCCTGCGCCGGATCTCCGCGGTCCGATCGTGCTCGCACGCAGTATCGGAGGGATAGGCACCCGGCGGCAGCCGAGCCGCCAACCACCGTGCAACGCACGCGACTGTGCATCGTCGCACGGCATCCATTGGCCATGCATGAGCCTCCCCACCAAGACGGGGAGCGGGATCTTCTTGCTGCCGCTGCCGGAGGCCTCGAAGTCATTCTTCTTCCCCATGGCGCTGCGGCGGTGGTGGTGGTTGTGGAGGTGTGGGCGAAGGAGCGACGCGGCCGGTGGACTTTTATGGGCGGGCGCGCGCGGGATACGATGCCATTGAAGGCGCCGCAGAAGCCCAGCCGCCGCCCGCCAGTGCGCGCGCAGAACAGGCAGCCGCGCCATTGATGGCGAAGGCTGCGCGCGACGCGGAAGCGCTCGACCGCTGAATCGATGCCCTCGATGCACTCGCCGCCAAAGCGGGCCCGGTGGGGAAGCGAGCGGACACTTTGCGCGTCCGCCGAGCGTCCGCCGAAACGCAAACCTGGCGCATATTTGGGTCAGGTTTGCGTCTCCGCGGACGGCCCGGTCACTTTGCGTCGCCCAGCTGGAACAGGCCCCAGGCGCATTTCAGGTCACGCCGGACGCAAACGTTCGCTGAGCGTCCGTTTGCGTCGCGCCGCCCTGGAGATGCCCTTATATACACTGCATTTTGGCGGAGAGTGTACATGAGGCTCACCAATGAGCATGCAGCGGACACATTGCAACGTCACTTTTTTTCCTATTCCGCTGGCCCCACGGCACAAGCTAGCGCATTGCACGGGTGACCGGCGACAGAGTACATGAAGCTTGTCCGTCGCGGCACTGTTCTGGTTTCCCTTGATTGATCGCATCAGAGTCAAGGGCCCATGGATTTATCGATGAAGGTTTACCAAGCGTAGGAATTTCTCTCAAGGTACTGGCCATGTGGTACGAACTGTTTTTAACTGTTGCCATGTGGTGCCAACTAATAATAGTACTATGATATTTTTCAACTGCCCCATGGAGTTTTGGCCTGCTCCCTGGCGAACAGTAAATTTGAAAAATGGAATTTAAGATATCTGATATTGCGTGTACTTGTTTTTGTTGCTATGGTCCGTGTTTGTGCCGATTTTCTTGCTATAAAACCAACATTGTATGTTTTTCCTGTAAAATAATCAAAGTTCAGTGTTCTAAACAAGTAAAAAAATTGGCACTCAACTTATCTTTAGACAAAGAAGGAAAAAACTACACACCACCCGGAGGATCGAACCAATCGATCATCTACGTGGCTCACACGCATGGTCGCTCTCACTCTTTCTCTCTCTCTCTCCTCGTTACCAGCGTAGGCTCTTCTGTTGCTCGCCCATCCCAACATATCATTGTTGTCGGCTCCCCTGCACCTCCTCCATCCCATCTACTACCCTTGCCTATCACGTCCCTACCTCGCAGCTAGAGCCGCAAAGTACGCACTGCCATGGCCATAATTATATGGTGGAACTTCGAACCTGAGTCTCCTCCGTGTCTAGCCTTGGGGACGCTACCCGAGTGGGCATGGGCATGAGGTCGCCATATTTGATTCCGGGGTGGCTCCGGTGAGAGGAATTCATCACCAACGAGCTGGATCCGGGGAAGTTGGTCCTCCAATGCAAGGTTAGTGTTTGCGGATTTTCCGGAGTTGCATGAGTATTTTTTTTAAATAGTGACAAATCATCTTTTGTGTTTTGTTGCGAACACCTAAATGAGAGATTAAAATAATTTTGGGAATTTTCTACACATGTTGGTTCAATGCTGCAAATATTTTCATTAGCACCTGAAAACGTTGCCTCCCATGTTGTATACATGTTCTAACTCTTTTAGGAATTTGTTACGACTGATGGATATTTTCTACGACCGGTGGGATTTGTTGTCTAGTCACTTGTTTTGCTAGATTTGGTGGTTCGAAATACTGTGATCCTGTTTTTAAGGTTGTAACCCGCCCTGGACAAAAATAGTACAAGGAGTCCTGACATCGGTAAAGCACCTGGTCACAAGGTCCCACCCGGGCCTACACCACGCCTGCAGGTTGCTTCAGGAGAGTGCACCGCGGGCCCGCGCCTAACGTGATCACTATTTCTCCATGATGTGGGAGAGGAGCGGCGTGGACAACGGTGGTGGGGCGCTCGGCGCAAAGAAGGCGGGCGGCGGGTGTCTTGGAGCTCCCTGCCTCCACATCGTTCGCACCACGTGGGAAGAGGCATGTAGGGGCATCCGCGTGTGCCTCCTCGATGCCGTCAAAGTTGTCCCACACCAGGGATGTGACCATCGCGCGGGAGAGGGCACCGTGTGTCTGCACCTCCTCGGAGAGGCGCTGGCGCATGCGTTCCCTCTCATCATCGGTGGGGCTGGGGGACACATATGTAGCCGAATGCCATTGCATCTTCTATTGCTCGCGAAACTGTGGGAATTGCAGCAGCTCGGTCAGGGATTTTAACCTAAAAGGGACACAACACGAGGTATATATCGGCACGAGGGTGTTATATCAGGTACCCTGGATATATGTTTCCAGGCCGGACCATTATCCAATACCTAATCGGAGCACGAAAAACGTATAGACTGGAAAATGGCCGAACTTTTCTAGTCTAGGCCATTTTACTAGGATCTGCTAGTGATGCTCTTATTTGTACCATCTAAAAAGGAGTGCTTGATAGTAAAGCGGAGAAGAGTCCAACTAACATATGAACTCGACATGGGTGTAGGTTGGGACGAAGGCACTGAATGTAATTTGGTTATGTGACTTACGAGATCATTCACTTGTTAATTTTGGATCCACCAACACCAACACAAGCGATCTCTCATGGACAACATGTTGTGAATTACTCCCGCCAAGAGCATCTCGAAGCGAGGCTAGGACTATCGAGAGGCTAATGTCTTGTTTCCTGCACCACAACATGGTTATTGCAGTACCTAACAACATTAAATATTTATTAGAAGATCGAATCCATGGAAATTTTGTAGGTTGGAAAGTACACAACCTCGCAACTGGGTTGCCAGTTCACACCCAAACCGTGGTTTGAATATAGCCTACTCTATAGGTTGCTATAGATTAAGTGTTATCAACCAGAGAGTTTAAAGTAGTTATGAATAAGAACAATAATAAAACAAGATAATGTAAAGAATGCAAGTGAATTAAAAATAAAAGTGAACTTAAAGTGGTGAACAAAGGAGAGAACTAATGCAATTAGACACTCAAACAACGCGGTGTATAGGTGATGCATCACTAGCAATACAAATATAGTTTACTTTATGTTTGGCCGTCCCTCACATACCATTATCTCGTTGTATGCCACAACCAAATACAACTCAATTGTCCACTCACTTTGCTTGTATGCCACAAAACATTATAAGAAGTTATGATCATAAAGATCGGACCAAATACATTTTGTTCTATGGACAACCATGCTCCTAGGCAAGATGTGCTGCTCATAAGATATCTAGACCGTCTCTAGTAAGTAAAAATGATTCGCAAAAAAATACATATATATATATATATATATATATATATATATATATATATATATATATATATATATATATATATATCATTTGTGGCCTCAAGAGTTGGATGTCTCCAACTACACCAATGGATCGGTGATAACCCCCAAGTGTAAGGGATCACCGTAGTACAGTTCGATAAATATTTTAGTGTCGAACCCACGAGAAGTTGAAGGTAAACTGTTTATTCTCTAAATCCTTATAACCCACTTATATGGCCTTCTATGCAAGTAAAGTAAATGTTGTGAGGTGAAGTGGAGTAGCTCAAGAGAGTAAATGTTCAGGAAAATTGCTATTTCATTTATGTGGTTGTCACAATTAGTGAAGCTCAGTATAGTCTTTTTAGTGTTTATTCTAAGGATGAGCCATGAATAGGTGAAGCCATATACATGAGCAAATACACCCTAGTGATTAATCCCAATACCAATTAAGAGCAAACAAGGTAATTATTAATAAATTAAGTACAACCACCGCATTTAGATCTAAGGTCCCCATGATAATACCAACATGTATCTCTAAGACTTGGGATTCGGTTTCTGTCAACTCCGGCTATCCCTCATCCTATCAACATGCAACGGTGATAACCTTGTGCATCCCCCAACATATGTGTGCACTCATATGTTAGTACAACAAGATCACCATAGAAGATAACATATACTTGTATGCAACAAACAATAAACTATATCACAATTGCCAAGAAAAAATCACTACTCAAACATAGGCATAGAGGTACGAAATATCATGAGAGAGTGATAAATTACAATACATATCATGTTTGCCAAGAGATTACAAAGGGGCAGATGAGGATGTTGTTGTAGGTGTTGATGAATATGTTGGTGTTGGAGAGCAGCTCGTGGAGGAATGGTGATGGGCACCGGATTGGCGCCCCTTGTGGAGGGCGACGCCCAAGGGAGGCGGTGGCCCCTTGGCCCTCCTTCCTTGGCCATTGTGCTGATCTTGAGGAGCTCCCCCCCTAGCGGCTGTCATAGGGGAGGAAATTCGTGATAATGGTTGGCCTCCTACAAAAGTAGGGTTTCTCCTCAATATATAGAGGTGGAGATTTAATCTTGGCCATATGATGGATGCCCTTTGATCCAAGGGTTGGGAACCTCTAGAACCTTTCTAGGACTCCCCTCTGTCCTTTATGTGCCTGTAGCATCGTAAGCTTAGCCTAACCCATCAAGTATTGCAAGAGTTTGTGTCAATCACCTCACCAATTTTCAGAATCTGGAATCTGCTTCTGGACCCTTCAGTAACCTAGGAAAATCTAGGGCATACAGACTACAATTGGGGTAAATTGCAAGTTACATCAGGTACCCTTGCAAGCTACATCGTCATCGCGGAGACGAAGACGTAACTAAGAAAAGCGGCAGCTTCTTTTCTTTTTGTTTCTATCTCTACTATTTATAATGTTATCTATAGACATGAAGTATCAGACGTGTACTGGAATATAATTGAGATTTGCTACCATACTTCCATAAGTGTTAAGCTGAGCACACATCTGCTGCGGGTACTACTAGTTTGTGTGCGAAATAAGATAAACACATACGACTAAAAGCACAAGATGTTTGCGACCTTACGAAGGGCACACACTTAGAAGAGAGAAGTTGTTTGCGAAGGCCGTCATATTCCCACAAGGTTGGATCAAAACAAGCGTGTGCGTAACGATGGTCCATCTTACATGGTTAAATAAACCGCCTGTGTTCTTTTGGTGTAGCGTCGACCCTTGCATAGTGATGGGTATGTTTATCGTGTGCGACAAGCCATTTCAGCCGTGTGTGACGGTCCAATCTATGGGCATTGGGCTCCCAAATCGTATCCTCGGAGTATAAAATCACGATTTAGGTAGGCCCTGAAAGATGCTCTTACGCGTATTATATCTTTTTTTATGATCCTTACGGGTATTATATCCGAAAAGTAGTTAAAATGTAGACAATGATATAATCGCTCTCTTCTCGCTGTCATGTATGTACATCAGGATTCAGGAGGTCCACACCAAACAAAGCATAAGATAATTATCCATGCACACACGACGGAACGTCATTTTCATTTCCTAATCCACGGGCCCATGGCCAATTAGTGTACAGCAAAGCTTGTCCGTTCTACTAACTTTCGGAGGTAGCGATCACACTACGGACAAGTGCGCCTACCGATGGTGGTTCCGATGATTGCTCGCATCAGTGCCCACGGCAGTACAGATCAACAGCCCATGGTTTTACCATGTGGACGTTGGTCAGAGCTTTTTCAAGGTAGCATATGGTACGAACTTTTATTTAACTGTTGCAATATCATTTAATAGTAAAAGAGGTATTTTTTGCGGAACACAGTACAGAGTAGACGCTCACATATATACATGTACACTCACTCCTATAAACGCACGCATGCACACCGGGATGCATAATCTGATCCGGTGTTGGTTTAGTCACATTTTCTTTTTTGAGGGGGGAGTCTTATTTCCTTTTGACGTGTTTTGGCACTGAGAAACTAGCTTACACGACACCAAGAGGGGACTTGTTCTTTGAAAGAGAATCCACTTTTTCATATGGGGACCTATGTAACGGCTTAAATAATAATCGTGTCACTGGAGTGCCTTTAGAATTCATGTCAAATACATTTCAAAGATAGTAGTTAACGTAAAAAAACAGTACCGAAAGTTAAAATGTCACGTTGGGGACTATGCCGGCGCATCAGATGGCATGTATTCCTGAATGGAGATAGCGCCTGCTAGGTTTGATTGCCTCATAAGATAACCTACGGAGTGTGTAGCTTCTGGATTTAATCTTGACTTATTTACTAAGGAATTAATATGATAAATATACATGCCACATCAGCTTGGATTGCACTACTGTTCCAAAAAATATAGGCACCAATATTTAGCTACTACTGCACATTAATTGGCCAAGGGAAAAAATCAACCCAGTATTTGCCACGGCTATTTTTTTTTTTTTGCTAAAGGAGTTATTGGTTGAAACATGAAAGTGTATTTTCTTATAAATAGTAGTACATAATGCATCTCAGTCAACTACTCAGCCTACCTGGGGTACATATGTTTCAATTGAGAAATCAATTCCAGGGTTTCCATTCAGACATCCAGTTACCGGCAAATACACACAAAATTATGAGAACATAAATGTTATGTTGTGATCCAAATTTTTATAAAGGGATACTAACTTCTGACGAATGCAGCGAGGTCCTAGGGTTGACCGCTTCATAAGATAAGGTACAGAGTTCGTAAACACTCTCCATATTATGAATTTTTGTTGGCCGGCGTTCGAGGTGTTTTGCTCTCTTTATTGGAGAGATTTTTTCACATTTAAATCTCGTGTCCCCTGCGTGTGTGGTTTGTTCATTCTTTGTTTATTTGGTTGTCGTGTTTACAACAACAAAGATGACTTTTATAGTATAGGTTTTTCTCCACCAAAAGAAGGTGTGAAAATGAATGAATTCCACCACCTGCTCCAATCTCTGACAACGATTAAAAAGAGAACTAAGGTTGCTAACACAAATCTAAGCATATCCGACCACACGCCACGTGAGCAACCAAACATGTTTAAGTTACTCTGTCTAAGAGCATCTCCAGTTGCGTCCCCCAAAGCATCCCCAAACGGCATCGAATCAAGCGTTTGGGGGACGTGTTTTGTTCGTGTCGCGTTTGGGGGACGTCGCTCCCCAGCCGTATCCCCTAAACGCCGTCGCCAAAAAGAAATTCAAATAGTTTACATTCAAAAGAGATCGTTTCCGCCGAAGTCGTCGCGATCAGAGTAGCTGCAGTCAAAGTACCGGGTGCGCGATCATATTACAAGCCGACGTAAAAAATAGAAGAAGGGGAAGAGGTTGGGCGACGGCGACACCGACAGCGCATCCTGAGTCGACGTAGGCCCGTCGATCACGACGAACTCGTCGTGATCTGACCGGTGTGCATGCTCCGTCGCCGACGCAGAGGCAGAGGCCGACGCAGGTGTACTAGCAGATGCGTCTACCGCTCTTGCTCCAAGGTTAGGGTTGCTGCCGCTGCCTTGGCCGCCACCATTTTCGCTTCGATGTCGTCGAGGATCTGGCCTTTGAAGAAGTTGTGCGCCGCTCGCGTCCAGGGAGACATTCCTTCTGTCGACGCTGTCAGCAGGGACATGTCGTCCTTGCGTTTCTTGAGCTCCATCTTCTCCTCTTGCCTCTTGACCAGCGCCGCCCATATTTCGTCGGTCTTTTTGTCGCGAGAGAGCAGGGTCGAGGAGACCTCGGCGAGGCACTGCGTGATCGACGCCTGCGTCTTCTCGGTCGACGCAGCATCGGCCAAGGCGGCCTTGGCAGCCTCGCTGCCGATAGGACGCCCTGCCGATGTTGCGAGCGGCGCTCCAGATCAATGGCGTCTTTCCCCTTCGACAACGAAACGCGTGTCAGCCGCCATTTCTCGTTTTTTTGAGCTTGCTAGAGCAATGCATCAGTGCGAACGACTTCCCGTCCGAGTTCTTCCGGTACATATCCATGGCCTTGTCGAACTAAGAACAGGAAACACAATCAAAGATCGTCGAACAAAATGTAGGCGCTACAGATTAGCTAAGAACACCACTGACGTCGATGCCGTTGTCGCCTCTGGTCTCAATCTCGTGATGGAACCCATGGAACATGTTCACCGATGCTTGTATGATGGCCCACCGCGTCGACATTGCCTTTTAGCTTCTCTTCATTGTCACTTTGTTGTAGTCGCTGTTGATTAGCTTGCGCTCATCGAACTCGGCCTTGATCCTTGCCCAATACTTCCCATACTTTTGGTTGACGCCGATGATGGAGTCATGGCTCACCGTCGACCACGACTTGCAGAGACATTGATCCTCCAGAACCGTCCACTTGGGGCCTCGTGTGCCGACGCATTCTTCTTCCTCCTCCTCCTCATGCCGGCCGCGTCAACCTCCACGAGATCATCGCCATCATCCGTGACATCGTCCTCTTCGTCGTCGCCCTCTTCGTCCTCCTCATCGTCCTCCACCCCCTCCCCTCCCCCTTCCCCTTCTCCTCCTCCTCCTCCTCCTCAGCACCGGTGCCCTCGAATTCGAGCGGGACCCTGCGGCCCGTGAACGGGGCGCCGTCCGCATCGGGTCCTGGCTCGCCCTGGGGTGCTTGCTCGTACGCCGGGGAGTAGAAGACGGCGTTGGGGTTGAAGCCGCCATGCGGCAGCGTATCCTGGTAGTGCGGCGACAAGTTTGGCGTCACGCACCCGGGAGTGGTGGAGGGGCCGTCGTTGTAGAACCCGGATGTCGACGGAGACACCACTCCCGGAATGTACACCGACGCCAACGTACTCCATGGGCTCGCGTTGGTTACAGCGATACACCTGGCCAGCGCGTGCTGGTGTGCGCGCGCCGCCACCGCCTTCTTCTCCAGCTGCGCCGCCCTTCGTCCCTTCCGGTGCAGACAGTCTTGATGCCACTATCTTCGGTCCAACCTTACGGCTTCTTCTTCGGAGCCGGCGCCTTCCGCGGCTTCGCGAAGGGTGCCTTCGCCCCTTTCGTCTCATTGCTCGGTGGCTTCTTGGCCGCTTTCTTGGCTATTTTTCTGGGAGAAATGAATCGGCTGGATAGGAGGTAAAATGTATTGGGAGGGCAGAAATACGCGACGGGAGATGTGCGATGTGGCGGAAGAGGCTCGATTTGACGGGAGATGGGGACGAATTTTTCCTGTGTCGTTGACGCGTCGGGCCCGCGCCTCCTCGCCTCGCTTTTCGTTGTGTCCGGCGATCCCGGAGTGTCCCCTGTGTAGCGGGGACGGATTCGGGGCGCCGGACACCGTATTAGGCCGCGCCGGACAAAAAGAGGCTTTAGAACACGCGGCTGA
Organism: Lolium perenne; assembly: GCF_019359855.2. Lineage (NCBI taxonomy): Eukaryota > Viridiplantae > Streptophyta > Magnoliopsida > Poales > Poaceae > Lolium > Lolium perenne. Next base: position 19,361,067 of record NC_067246.2, on the reverse strand, counting down.
AAATAAATTTTTTTATCCGGTGCACCCTAAACTCATTTGGAGGATGCTTTGGGGCTAGAGATGCTCTAAATGTTGATGTTGGCTATCTGCCATTGTGAAACAGAATGGATACCTAACAAATTTTCCAACCTATGCTTTGTTGTAGCATAAATCCAACAAACCCCGGTTGCCGGCGCTCCGGTCACGCTCTTGTTCCGGCAATATACGGTGCCGAAATACTCGAAAGAGGAAAACAAAAATTCGGCCGTCTCCTCCAGCACCTGGCACATGTGCCCCATCCATCGACGGACAGATCGCACCACCCTTTCTTTCCCTGCCCTTTTAAAAACCCCACCTTGACCGCCGCCGCTCTCTCCCCCCTCCCCCTCCCCCTCCCCCAAAACTACCCACCGCTGCCGGCAATGGCGGCGGCGCACGGCGCTGGCCCGAACCTCTTCGTGCAGGAGGCCGACTGGTACAACGAGATCCTGCTCGGCGCGGTGGTCCCGGGCGACTGGTGGCGCGGGATGCCGCACCCGATGCGTTCTTGGCTGCGCAACACCGTCGGCGGCTTCCTCCTCTACTTCCTCACCGGCTTCCTCTGGTGCTTCGTCATCTACTACTGGAAGCGCCACGCCTACATCCCCAAAGGTCTACCTTCCCCTCCCTCCCACACCCCCCAATGCTGTTTCTTTCCTTATCCCCTGAGGAGAGAATCTTGCGGGATTTGTGTACTTCCGTGCTCGAATTCGGGATGAGTCAGTGCTCTCAGTTGAACCGGTAGAGCCCCCAAACACTCCGCAAGTTAGCCGAGGATCGTTGTCTGTGGGTTTCGCGCGAGAGATTTGGGTGTGGGTTTCAGGCTTTCAGTGGTTAGTCCTACTGTGACGGAGGACAATGATTGTCAGAGGTTAAGCATCCGCCGCGGCTTTTCGATCCCAGTTAGCCATTTGCTCCAGGTTTAGGAACATCATTTTTCGTTGGCTGCTCAGACTTTGACCTTTTAGTTTGGTTGAAAGATGTGGCGGATTTTGGGATTCAGTTCTTAGGCTCGTTGATTGTCAGAAACGTCAGCTAAATACCACCTAGAGGCACAGTATGGGGGCAATCCTTGGACTAGTGTCGTCTAGGCATGCATCAGTGCATCCTGCTACCAAGTCACCTACCAGCTCCTCGCTCATCGAGGCAGGTTGTTCAGCTGTGCAAATCAAGCCGTCCTAAAAGTTTTGCCTTTTGAGCTGGCGTCCCATTCAATACTATTATCCCGTTTTTGTCCACCTCTCCACGTTCTTGGCAAGATCGCCACGCAGGTTAGATTAGATGAACAGAAAAAAAAACAGTACTTGCACGTTACTCCTGTACTTAGTCGTCCACTAACAGTTCTGGGGGACTTTTTCTAATGCCCTGCCAGGTAAGGTTGCGTCATTTAATCCATTATTTGGCCGGCTTCTTAGCTCATTCACAGGTGTATGTGTCTGCAACTTGTCGATATTCATTTTTGCTGGTGCTTAGATAGTGCAGGTCCTGCTTGTTGTCTATTGCTTGTCCTGGGCATTTTCACAAATGTCCAGGACCTTGCAATCTTCGGTATGTTGATGCGGCACAACTTCTTGTCTAGGAAGTAGGAATAGCTTGGGGACCTCTGTGTGGTAGATATCGACTCAAAGGTCCATGTCAGGATACAGGTTGCATGATCTTTTCGGTTTCACTCGCATTCTGGACCACTCCACTATATTCCTATCATTGAATTCACAACTAAAAAAAGGCAGGCCGCTCTTCTAAGAAACTTTCCGTAATTGAAAGGATAGGTAGGGCGAGCCTGTCTTCTCTACTGTGTATATACATACTTGTGGCTGGTGACAACTTGCATTTGCTGTGGGGCCAAGATGGTTTTGTTTCCCTTGGTTATGAAAGACAACTGGAATGGAACTTTTCAGCTGGATTTCTTGCTTCTTTGAGAACTTAATTCCATCTTGCTGCATGATACCATTTCTGTGCAGACAAACTTGTTGGTCCAGTTTGTTTGTCCATCATCACTGTTAGACGTGTTGTATTTAATGTGGTTCAGTGTGATGTATTTTGAAAGTGAAAAAACTGTTCAAATTACCATCTAAAAATATTCCACTGTAGACATCTTTTGGGTAATAGGACATTTTCTGGAACCAAATGATGATGACTTATACGTTTTCGGCATAGAGATCATGTTTGTACTTTGCATCTTTAACCATACCTTCTTGAATCTTAGCCTTGAAATTGCTGGCAGCTAGTCTGAATAGATAGCAATGCTGTTTATTGCTCCCTATGTCCTCACATCTAAGTCGTATTTTACCATCGATATTCTCCAACAGAAGACTCACTATGATTGTTAATCATAATATGCTAGTAAAAACTATATACCATGATAAGGCTAGTTTGCAAGATGAATTATTTTCATATGGCCAGTATTTTTATGCTTTCTAAGTCCAAATGACCACGTGGTAGAGCTTTTAACCTGCTTGCCATATTCATTAAGGGGAAAATCTAGAACCTGGTGTACCTAGAATATTTGGCAAGACTTTATAGATGATGATGCTGAAACCATATGGCTGTTGATGCAGATTCTATCCCTTCAGTAGAAGCTATGAAGAAGCAAATAATTGTTGCATCAAAGGCTATGGTTGTCTACTGTGCTCTTCCAGTCGTATCTGAGCACATGATTGAGAGTGGTTGGACAAGGTGTTACTTTCATGTCAGCGAAGTTGGTTGGCCAATGTATTTTGTCTATTTGGCTTTATATCTTATCTTTGTGGAGTTCGGAATTTACTGGATGCACAGAGAGTTACATGATATAAAGCCATTATACAAGTACCTACATGCAACCCACCACATTTACAACAAGGAGAATACCCTATCACCATTTGCGGGTAAGGTCTTACTGAAAGTGTTGAGTCTTGAAATATTGGATATATCTTTTTTTGTTTACCATGCTAGATATATAACTTCACTGTAGCAATGATGGGCAACAGTTGTAGTTAAATGGCACAATTGATGTTGGTGTTTATCGGTTTCTTCTTGACATAATTTTTTTAAAACATTCAATTCTCTAATTTATGCATTATGTTCTTTCCAGGTCTAGCATTCCATCCAATTGATGGGGTTTTACAAGCCGTACCGCACGTGTTTGCTCTGTTCTTTGTCCCAGCACACTTCAGGACCCACACTGCTCTCATGTTCCTAGAAGTCATATGGACAAGTAACATCCACGACTGCATCCACGGAAAGGTTTGGCCGGTGATGGGTGCTGGTTACCACACCATTCACCATACAACATACCGCCACAACTATGGTCATTACACCGTCTGGATGGACTGGATGTTTGGCACCCTCCGCGAGCCAGAAGATATCCTCAAGAAGGACTGAGTTTGCTCGGAACTGTGTATACTTTCCTGTCTCCAGTAGCGCTGTCAAGGTGTAATAGTTTTAACCCATCTGTTTATTCTGCTCAAAGCTGTTTGCTGCCTTCCGGGTAGTCATTTGTTGCTTCAGTCTGTTAGGTGGTAATAATATGGTTCATATGTTAGCTTTGTTCCTTGGGGATGCAGCGAGATGGGAAGATATATTGGACACCTGTGGTGTTTGTACCATTTCCGGCACCATGATGTATTGTTATACATAGGTTTTCATGCTGTTTGTCCAGCAGAGTTCATCGTCTTTTCCCACCGTTATCTTGTTGTGATGAAGTTGTGTGTCGTGATCTTGGATCACTTGCACTGTTGCTGTTGTCTAAAAGACTTGAACATGTGAGAGTTGTTTTCCTAGTAAGAGCATGCTGAATGGTTTGCTGGTAGCTCTTGTAAAGAAGTGCATGTTACCTGATACAGCAATGCTGGGGCGTTATAGAACATGATATACAAGTTGTCCCTGCTCTGATTGTGCGGAACGCTGGTGGTAAGCGTAAGGCACTTGTTTTCCTGATAGAACTTCTAATGAGCCTAAAAATCCACCTTGTCTCTGCTTTGATTGTGTTGAACGCTGGTGGTCAGCTACTTGAGCGGCTCTGGCTCTTGTTTTTTTGTGTGTGATATTGTAATGAAATTAATAATTCAGTGTTGTCCCTTTTCCCTTAAACTGTTCACGATGGAAAAAAATCACTTCATCACCATTTTTATCCTTCACCAGGTGTGTATGCATTACATGGAATTTTTGTGTGCAAATTCCAAATTGTATAGTTCCTTGGTGCAACACACGCAAACCAGTCTAGTAACAAACGAGACCAGATATGGTAAAGGCATGCCCAAACTGCAAACTATTGGTTTCAACAAAAAGAAGAGCAGCCGGATAAGAGGTGCCCATACAGCATCAAATTTATTCTTCTCAAATGTTCTGCAGAGCATGCAACAGCCAGACTACATGGAGACACAAAATATTCAGGTTCATGGAAGGAAGGACTTAGGCGGCGGGCAGTGCAGCCTGCAGTCAATGTCAGTTGCATAGCACACATCCTTGTTGGCACCATACAGGCAGCAGTAACACAAGTCGCCGCATGGTCGCAGAATCTGCCTCTCGCAGGAGAATATATCCGGTCCATGCCCTTGACCTGCAAAATAGTTTCAAGACTAAAAGCATCAGCAGACAATGGTATATAATCAGAAGAAAATTTACAAACTTACTCTTAGCCTGTGACGCGAAGCATCCGAGAAGAACGAAGAAAAGCACCAGAGCATAGACGGCCTGCTTCATGTAGTTCGCCATTCGCGGGTGGTTTAAGGTCTCTGAATAGTAACAAAGATGGTACTAACAACAGGATGATTTCCTCCATGGTTGATGTCTATATATAGGAGTACATACACATAGGCGGTAGCATAAATTGGTTTTACCTTCCACGATTTAATTCATTACGTACAGCCGGATTATCAAAATCTCTATCTGGCGTAATATCTTATAGCAAAAGGATTATTAAGGGAGGAAATTAATACACCTTAATTTGTATTAATTTGTTTCTCCTTTTATACTGCTCCTGTATATTTCCTATCTGGACAAAAACTGGCAGGAGATTACGACCTATTTCCTTCTCAATAAAAGTTTTCCTATTTTATATGGATCCTGTGTGGGCTGGCTGATACGAGTAATAGTGCTGTCATAATTGTTGGGAAACCGCCGGCCCACCTAAACGGTGTGGCCCCACCCTTTCTTGTAGGGTGTAAGTTTCTCTACCTTTGGTCCACATCCACCTACCATTTTTATTTAAAACATTTTCAGCGGCTCGACGTAAACGGACGTAAATTGATCTACTTTTTTTTATCAAATCATATCTCCCTTTAGCCCGCCCGGCAACGACCCTCCCCGCTCCGTCTTTTTCGCGCCAGTGTAGGCAGTGTCGCTTTGGCAGTATGTGCCTTGTTAATGGCGCTGGCTCGCCTTCCGCGCGTGGCGAAGGTGACGAGCCAGAAGACGAGGCCGTGTTTGCGTCCTTTTTAAAGTGAGCAGGCCACGACCATTTCCCCCACATCCAGTGCCACATCATTGCCACTTCTCTCCAAGCTTCCTCCTGATCTCAATCACATCGAAGACATGTGCAAGGGGTGGCTGTTCCGCAGGTAGAAGCACGACCATGAGGTCGGCTCGTCTCGCGGTGGAAAGAAGGAGCCCTAGTGCCACTATGTGTCGGTCAACCTCGCGTGGCGGCTATTCAAGGAGAATTGGACAACGCCCTAGAGGGATATGATGCAACCGTCCGGTTAGCTTCTCAACTCCCACCGCGTGCCAGTGCTTCCGGTGTCGCGCGAGGGCCGCGTTCGCCATGACGAGGTGAGGCGCCTCGGGATCATCCTACCACCGAATCTGCGCGATGATATGGCTTTTGCCCTTTGTACTTGAGACACACAGGGGCTTAGAGGACGCAAGAGGAACATCATAGGAAATATGGTGGGGTTAAGCGGCAGCGCGCAAGCACGAATATCCTATAGAGACACTCTCAACTTACAGGTTCTAGAATAGATAAGAGAGCGCACTAACAGTTCTATACTCTGCAGACATAACCCAGCCGATGTGTTTCCCCTTCTCAAAGGAAGAAGTAGTAACAAGGGCAATCACACAGTTGACACGTTTTATTAGGTAACGTTGTAGTGATGCTAAATTACTACTCAAGTTATTAACAAATTATTAACAGCAACATAAGGTGTAAGTTGTTCTATGATCAATCTATACGGCTCCAAGTCGTCCATAACCACGGACACGGCTTATCGATAAGATGTACACCCTGCAGGGGTTGCCCAAATATAACCATACGCATGCTCGACCCCACTTACTACATGTGGAGTCTCAAAACAAGACCATTCCCAATGCAAGAGAAAGTTTAATGGGAGCCACCGAACTAAGCTACCCGTGACGAATTTGCGTTAACGGCTAGGCGTGCATACCACACGCTTCGCTAAATGTTCCGCGGGGTACAATACAAAATATAAACCACCCGAAGGCAACAAAATGTAAACATCCGAAGGCAACAGAATGTAAACACCAAAGGCAAAAGTAAGTAAAGCATGACATACATGGCATATGCAAATAAAACCAAGGTTGTGGCTCTCAATAAACAGACTCGAGGAAAGGTAATGGGTGAGGGGGTCCGATAATTGTCCACACGTACGGGTAGAGCGCTCAATCTCGAAACAGATAACAAGAACTCGGGTCCTAGGAGACATTAGCGAGACAAAGATCCGATGCCACTGCTTACAATTTTAGTTGTTAACAGTTAAGTAGGGCATGATTATCTCCAACAACTGATGTAGCATGTGATAATCTCCCAACAAACCTAACATATAAAGAGATAACAACAGATTCCTAAGCATGCGCTATGACTCGCAAGGCAAACCTGATAACCAAACAACAACTGTAGGAGGGTGGTGGAAGCAGTATGGGCTGCGTTGAGGTAACATATGGATGGGACACGTGTCAAGAATGCAACTCAAGGCTAGCATAAGGGAGAAGGGAAAATAAAATAGGTAAGATACTCCTGCAGAGACAGGAGTGTGGAAATGATTGCCTGTTAAAGATTGCTGAGGGACATCCGGAGGACTTGTCATATCTCACCGCACTACTTCGCGATCCTATCCGGTAAGAAGCAAATGCTACAGCAAACATCGGATGCAAAACTTACAACTACATAAGAAGAACCGGCATGATCAAAATGATATGCATGATATGTCAGATATGATGCGATGTAACTTATCCAATTTAAGCGGAATCGGAATCCACAGACACAAATTATCAGGTTCAAGTTATTTTTCTACCCCACATATTAAATGTTATTAGCATGGCATGAGTGAGCTACACAAAATTAAACGAAGCGAGGAACCGTAGCGATGAGGGATGCAAACAATTATATGGATGGCACATTCAGATTTCTTGCATTTTTCTGATTGGAAAAGCATATAAAATATGTTTTATTCCGAGTTACGGATTGTGAGATATGATTTTAGCAAAGATTCAAACATTTTCTGAAATTTTCCCGAAAACAGATTAGGTTCCTCACCGAGGGGTAGCTAGCCACAGTGGCTGACGGAGGGACCCGGGAATTGAACTTGGAATCTCACGACTGGGTTGGATGTGACTCACCAGTTAGGCTGCAAGGGAATGTTGATCAAAGGCGCCCGCGATGTTTCTTGAGCCCGTGCAATATGGGGTCACGGTATCCGGCCAGCGAGCAAACGATCTGTTGACAAAGAGAAAACAAGCAACGAAAGATCAGTCACCCACCTCTCCGACCGCGCCCTCCAATTCTCGCTCTCTTCGACTTTCGAACTTGTCGAGGACGGTGTCCGCTTCACCGTCACCAACATCTACGCCCCCTACGACCGAGCTCGCCGCGAGGACTTTCTCTCGGAAATGCGATCGCTCTCCGATCTCGACTCGGATGCCTGGCTCTTGGTAGGAGACTTCAACATAGCCTGGTATGCTTCCGACAGGAACAACGACAACTTTGATGCGGGCGCCGCGGATAGCCTGAATGACCTTGTCGATGAGCTAGCCCTTCAAGAACTGCCGCTGCTAGACCGGAGGTTCACCTGGACCAACTCTAGGGCCGACCCCACTCTGGTGAGGCTGGACCGTGCGTTCATCAACCTTGCCTGGGTGCCCACCTATTCAACTCGACTCTCCACTCGCTGGTTCGGAACACCTCGGATCATGTGCCCCTTCTGCTGACTGCCTCTTCCCGCTCCCCGAAATCTCAGATTTTCAGATATGAGAAGACACGGGCCTTCTCCCCCGAGTACCGGGCCCTTGTGGCCTCCGTCTGGGCCCGACAGCAGAACCGGTCGCTTCCCTGTGCTTCGCGGAGACTGTGCAACACTCTAAAATGGGCCCGCTGAGTCTAAAAAATGGGCCAAAAACCAGCGTCGCCCTGCCGAGGTGGTCTCTAACTGCAGAAAGGTGATTGAGCTGCTTGACCTTACCGAAGAACTCCGAACCCTGCTGCCCCCTGAAAAATTGCTGAGGGATCGCGTCCGTCTGCGCCTCTCCTTGGAATACAAGGCCCTGGACACCTACTGGAAGCAGCGGTTCAAGTTTCGCCTATGCCGTTTTGGTGAAGATAATGCCAAATTCTTCCATGCCTGCGCATCGGCGCGCCTCAGGAAAAATCAGATCAAAGTCCTTCACGATGGCGACAGGGTCGTGTACAACCATGCGGAAAAAGCTGAATTATTGCATAACTTCTATGTTGGCCTTCTTGGCGCCTCCACCCCCCTTTGTGGGGCTTCGAGCTTCGCGCCGCCATGCCGCGAGTTGCAGGATTGCAGGAGCTGGAAAGACCTTTTACCATGCAGGAGGCAAACGACGATGTTTGGGCTATGCGCGTGGATAGCAGCCCAGGCCCAGATGGCTTTGGCCCCGCGTTCTTCCGCACCTTCTGGGATGTTGTCAGTCAAGACCTCATGGCCTTCCTTCAGGATTTCTACGACGGGGTGGCGCCCCTCGACGGACTCAACCGAGCATTTATTTCTCTCATTCCGAAAAAAAGACGATATGCTAACTGCAGACGGCTTCCGCCCCATCTCGCTTCAGAACTGTGTTATGAAGATTGTCACACGGATCCTTACGACGCGGCTACAACACTACATCGAGCGCCTCATCTCCTTTAAACAATCTGGATTTCTTAAGGGGCGGAACATTGTTGACAACTTCCTCTACGCCGCTGATGTGGTCCAAAGCTGCCAAGCCCGAGGATCTCAAGCTTGACTTTAAGAAAGCATTTGACTCCGTCAACTGGGAGGCGCTGGATGCTATTCTGGGTGCACGTGGCCTCGGCCCCCTGTTTCGATCCTGGATCTCCGCAATTCTTAACACTGGGCGGACCGTTGTGCTACTGAATGGTGTTCTCGGGCGATGGATTTCTTGCAAGAATGGGCTGCGCCAGGGGGACCCCCTGTCGCCATACCTGTACTTAGCCGTCGCCGACCTCCTCCCTTGCCTCATCTCCATGGAGGCGGGTGGCGATCGCCTGTTGCACCCTCTTGTTGACGACCTTCCATCCTGTGATCCAATATGCAGACGATACCCTACTGATCCTGAGAGCTGAACACTCCCAAGTCCGTCGCCTCCGCGAGCTCCTCGACCTCTTCTCGCAGGCCGCGGGTCTACACATTAACTTCCACAAGAGCACCTTCGTCCCCGTTGGCGGTGTCACTGCTGAGCTTGCCTCGGATCTTGCAAACATCCTCGGCTGTCCCGTCTCATCCTTCCAGCAGACATACCTTGGATTGCCGCTCTTGGACCACAAATTGCCTGCGGCTGCGCTGGAATTCCTCTCCGTCAAGATCTCCAAGCGCATCCCCGGATGGCGGACGTCCTTGCTCCCAATTGGCGGGCGCCTTACCCTCACTACGGCAATCATGTCAGCCCTCCCGTCATTCGTCATGTCTGTTCTGCCAATCCCGAAAGGGACACTCTCCAAAATGGACAGACCTCGACGGGCGATGCTCTGGAAGGCAAAAGATAAATGCTCCGGTGGTGACTGCCAAGTTGCCTGGGACTATGTTTGCCGTCTGCGATCCGAAGGGGGACAGCGTGTTATCGATCTTGGTCTCCAGAACAAATGTCTCCTGCTGAAAGCACTGCATGGTTTGTTCACCGGACGGGACTCCCCGTGGACCAGGTGGGTGAAGCGCAGTTACCTCAGTGCCCGCCCGCAGGTGGCCACCCCCGCTTGGAAGTGCTTCTAGTCGCTCATTCCTCTATACCGCTCCATTACGAGAGTTGAACCCCGCGACGGGCGCACCACCTCGCTCTGGCACGATGCTTGGACTCCGCTGGGCCCCTGTCGGCAGCCCTCCCCGCGGCCTTCTCCCACTGCCTCCACCCCCTCGCCACGGTTGCCGATGCCCTCGAGAATAGTGCAGTTGAGGTTCCACTTGTTCACCGAGTTACTGCAGCCGCTGGCGAGATGGAGTTCATCCATGCTTGCCTATCCCGTATCTCCCTCACTTCGTCGCCGGACATTCGCTCCGTATCGCTCGGCCCATTGACCGACTTCTCCACTGGAAGCCTCTACCGGTCCCTCCACTCCTCGGGTTGTATCGTCCCAGGGCAAGACGTCAACTGGGCCTGCTTTGCGCCTCTAAAGGTGCGGGTGTTCTTTTGGATACTGCGCCTCCGCAAGACCAGGACACGGGCGCTGCTACACCGTTTCGGATGTGTGGCCTCCCCGGACTGCCCCTTCTGCCTGAATCAACTGGAGGACACCTCCCATTTGTTTGTCGGCTGCCCTCGCCTTCGCCCCCTTTGGAATGTCGTCTCCCCCTTGATAACGCGTAAAGCACACATCCGTTGGGAACCCCAAGAGGAAGGTGCACTAGTAGGAAAAGCCTCATCAGTGGCGCACCAAAAATGGATTCTGTGGCGCATGGGAGGTGCGCCACAGAAACGTCGCCACAAAAATAAGGTTTCTGTGGCGCACCTGCCCATGCGCCACAGAATTAAGGTTTCTGTGGCGCACTTGTTCTTAGGTGCGCCACAGAAAAGCGTGCGCCACAGAATTAGTTCTTAGTGCGCCACAGAATTTGCTTGTATTATACACGATTTTGTGCTGCCTGCTATACATATGCAGTTTATAGACAGTAATACAGATACACATGTTATATACAGCAACATTCAGATATAATATAAATATCATGTACATTGCACAGATATAACATAGACATCATCATCACATTACTTAGAGCCCGATCGAGATACATATATAGTGGCAAGTGTCAAATGTTTTGCATACAACTCTTAATTCATACAAAATTCACAATTTCGAGATACAAAGTAGTCTTCATCCGGTTCCTCCTTTGCTCCGTCATCTCTACCCACCAGGCTCGCTTGCATCGGGGTCCTTCATCCAGTTCCTACTATGGTGAAAATGGAAGAAAGTGAGACCAACAAGTCCGATGCACAAGAGAAATGGAATAAATGCCTCATACATTGTTGGTCAACACAAATATTAACATTCAGGGACGGTGTAAGTGAGACCAAGTCCGATGCACAAGAGATTGATATTTGTGCTATCTTACCAGGCTCACTTACGCCGCCCCCGAGTGTACGGTGACCAAACATTTTAATCATCGGCATTTTGAAAATCTCAAAGCAAATGGAATGACAAAATGGAATAAGTGCCTCATACATTGTTGGTCAACACAAATATTAACATTTAGGGATGGCGTAAGTGAGACCAAGTCCGATGCACAAGAGATTGATATTTGTTTTATCTTACCAGGCTCACTTACGCCACCCCCAAGTGTACGGTGACCAAACATTTTAATCATCGACATTTTGAAAATCTCAAAGCAAATGGAATGAAAAAATGGAATAAGTGCCTCATACATTGTTGGTCAACACAAATATTAACATTTAGGGATGGTGTAAGCGAGGCCAGGTAGGATGCACAAGAGATTGATATTTGTGCTATCTTACCAGGCTCACTTACGCCACCCCCGAGTGTACGGTGACCAAACATTTTAATCATCGGCATTTTGAAAATCTCAAAGCAAATGGAATGACAAAATAGAATATGTGCCTCATACATTGTTGGTCAACACAAATACTATGGTCAGAAACCATAGTTGCAGATACACCGCCGTATACTTTGCGTATGGGCCCCTTTCCCGGTCGGCGTTCCGTCAACGGGTGCTTGACGACACAACAACGCCGATCTGCATCTCCGGCGCAGAACCACGCCTGGCCCCTCGTTGTCCAGCTGAACGAGTCCTTGATGCAAAGACCGTGCCGGCCTGCTCCGACATTATGCCGGGCCGTGTTGCCGCGCTTCAAGCCGTGTGTCCGCGCCTGCAGCTTCGCCTTCTTGCCCGGTGAACCAATAGGCTGATCGTTGGAATAAGGAAACCGATGACAGCCGGTCGCAAGATTAAATTGCGATCGGCCGTCATCAGCTTCCTTATTCCAACGATTAGTCTATTCGTTCACCGGGCAAAAAGGCGAAGAGTGCAGGGCGCGTGATCGACACGGCCTGAAGCGCGACAACAGGGGTCGGCATGATGCTAGGGAGGCTGGCACCGTCTTGGCATTAAGGACTCGTTCACGTACTGGACGGCGAGAGAAGAAAAGTGGTGCTGCGCCGGAGAGGCATGTCGGCGTTGTTGTCTCGTCAAGGACTCGTTCACGGAACGGCGGCCAGGAAAAGGGGGGCTCGTCTACAAAGTATATTGCGGCGTATAGGTGACCAAACATTCTAATCATCGGCACTAAAATGGAAGAAAGAGCCAAGTGGTATCTCAACTAGATATCATATGCCTCATACTTTGTTGGTCGAAAGAAATATTAACATTCAGGGATGGGGTCAGCGAGGCCAGGTAGGATGCACAAGAGATTGATATTTGTGCCATCGCACCAGGCTCAGCGGCCCCACCCCAGAGTGTACAAGTGACCAAACAATTTAATCATCGGCACTAGAATGGAAGAAAGGCCAATGCAATTAAGAAGTAGCTAGTATGAACTAAATGGAATGCCTCATACTTTGTTGGTCGAAACAAATATGAACATCCCGGGATGGCGTTAGTGAGGCCAGGTAGGATGCACAAGAGATTGATATTTGTGCCATCACACCAGGCTCACTAGCGACACCCCGGAGTGTACAGTTGACCGAACATTCTAATCATCGGCACTAAAATGGAAGAAAGAGCCAAGTGGTATCAACTAAATGGAATGCCTCATACTTTGTTGGTCGAAACAAATATTAACATCCAGGGATGGAGTAAGTGAGGCCAGGTAGGATGCACAAGATATTGATATTTGTGCCATCACACCAAGCCTCACTTGCTCCACCCCCGAGTGTACGAGTGATCGACCAACCATCTAATCATCGACAAGTACAAAAACACCAACAAACCAGCAACCATGGTGACATAAGTCAAGATGCTCAAACACACATAGATGCATGGAGCAGATGCTCCAAAGGGATTATTCATCACTTGGTATATAGACCAAGTGATGCTGGCAAAAGAGAGGCCAATCAAGAACCAAGAATCCAAAAGTGATAGATATGCCTAAACAAGCAACAACACATAGCATATCCCAGCTAACCAGATGAGACAAGTCTTGGTAGCCAACCGAATCACCTAGCACCACCTAGCCTTTTAAAACCATCGAAAGCAGTCCTTTTTCTTCAAAGGATACCACAGTGGCATTCATTTACATGATCCCCTACTGTGGATATCTCTATTTTCATCAAAGCCAACAAGAAAAGGATACCACAGTGGCATTCATTTACATGATTCCCTAATGTGAATATCTCTATAGTAGCATACCATAAGCTCACAAGAATCCATCAAGTAAATCTTCACAAGGATACCATAGTAGCATAGTAGCATACCATAAGCTCACAAGAATCCATCATTTTCTTCACAAGGATACCACAGTAGCATACCATAGTAGCATTTCATGCATTTAAATGAACCAGTAGCATCAAAACCAACCAAATGTCCAACTAGCAAGCAATACCAAGTGAGCAAATCTTCATAACCTTGTACAGGTTCAGACATGGATTTATTTCCAACAAAGGATGGAAATCAAATTAACATCATTGAATTAAATTGAATCATTACCATCACATGGTTCATCAATAACAAGTGGCAGTAAACCTCCACAAACAACAGGTACATATGATCCAGTAAGCCACACAGGCATAGCAAGTGATATAAGTTGACAATAACCACTAGCAATCCAGGCTCCAAATGGAACCTTTGGAGCAGATATATATAGAGCCAATATAGCATGTCACTGCTAGTAGCTGGTGTTCATATAGCATGTCCATTTAGTACCAAGCATAGCACCAATTTAGTACCAAGCATAGCACCAATTAATCAAGCAATATAGCAGCATCAGTAACAAGCATAGCACCAATTAATCAAGCAATATAGCAGCATCAGTAACAAGCATAGCACCAATTAATCAACTATAGCTCCATCAGTAACAAGCATAGCACCAATTAATCAAGCAATAGCAGCATGACACTTCACTAAAGCCAAAGCTTCAGTAAAGCACTTAATCAAGGCTTTCATGCAGTGCTAAACAGGCAACAACTGCAAGCAATGGGATCATAATTCAATCCATGTGCACATACCAGATAAATGGCATCAATGGGATCATAATTCAATCCATGTAATTAGCCAAGTTATACAGAATAAGAAAAGGGGAGCACAACAGCATTTCATCGAGCACAACAGCAGTAGAAAATCACAGCAGCATTTCATCGAGCACTTTGTGCTCGCGCGGGAGAGGAAGAGGGAGGGGAGGGGAGGGAGCTCACCGACGACGACGGCAGTTGTGGAGGAGCTCACCGACGACGACGGCAGGGGTGGAGGTCGCGGCGGCTCCTCCACCTTGACGCGGCGGCGGCTCCTCCACCTTGACACCGCGCCGGCCCCTCCTCCTCCACGCCGCAGCGGCTTGTGCTGCTGGTGGCGGGGATGGGTGGAGCGTGGCGGCATGCGGCCCTCGCGGAGGAAGGTGGCGGCGACGGCGACGGCAGCGCTCGCCATGGAAGGCGGCGGCGCGGGGAGAGGGGAGAGGGGGAGAGAGTGGTATACGGGCGAGGGAGGGGTACGGCCATGATATAGGACACGTTATTTCTGTGGCGCACCGAGGCCAGTGCGCCACAGAACACGTCATTTCTGTGGCGCACCTAGGCCAGTGCGCCACAGAATAGGTTATTTCTGTGGCGCACCAAGTGCAGTGCGCCGTAGAAAAAGTGAAACCAATGTTTGGGCGTGACAGGGTGTGGGCCCCACAAAGTTTTTGTGGCGCAGTGTTTGATACGTCTCCGACGTATCGATAATTTCTTATGTTCCATGCCACATTATTGATGTTATCTACATGTTTTATGCACACTTTATGTCATATTCGTGCATTTTCTGGAACTAACCTATTAACAAGATGCCGAAGTGCCGCTTCCTGTCATTGTTTTTGTTTTCAGAAATCCTAGTAACGAAATATTCTCGGAATCGGACGAAATCAACGCCCAGGTTCCTAATTTTCCCGGAACCATCCAGAACACCCGAGAGCCGCCAGAGGGAAGCCCTGGGGGCCCCACACCACACCCTGGCGCGGCCAGAGGGGGGGCCGCGCCGCCCTATGGTGTGGGCCCCCCAGAAGCCCTCCTGCGCCGCCTCTTCACCTACTTAAAGCCTCCGTCGCGAAAACCCTATCACGTTCGACGAAACCAGAGAAAACATTCCAGAGCCGCCGCCATCGCGAAGCCAAGATCTAGGGGACAGGAGTCTCTGTTCCGGCACGCCGCCGGGACGGGGAAGTGCCCCCGGAAGGCTTCTCCATCGACACCGCTGCCATCTCCACCGCCATCTTCATCACCGTTGCTGCTCCCATGAGGAGGGAGTAGTTCTCCATCGAGGCTCGGGGCTGTACCGGTAGCTATGTGGTTAATCTCTCTCCTATGTACTTCAATACAATGATCTCATGAGCTGCTTTACATGATTGAGATCCATATGATGATCTTTGTATCGCTACTAGTTGTGTGCTACTCATGTGATGTTATTAAAGTAGTCTATTCCTCCTGCATGGTGTAAAGGTGACTAGTGTGTGCACCATGTGGTTCTTGTCGTAGGCTATGATCATGATCTCTTGTAGATTGTGGAGTTAATTATCATTATGATAGTATTGATGTGATCTATTCCTCCTTCATAGTGTAATGTGGACAGTGTGTGCACTATGTTAGTTCTTGGTTTATTTTGCAATGATCTATTATGCTCTAAGGTTATTTAAATATGAACATTGAATTGTGGAGCTTGTTAACTCCGGCATTTAGGGTTCGTGTAATCCTACGCAATGTGTTCATCATCCAACAAAAGAGTGTATGTAGCACATATGAGAAAGAGTTATTTATTATGCGATCAATGTTGAGAGTGTCCACTAGTGAAAGTATAATCCCTAGGCCTTGTTCCTAAATACTGCTATCGCTGCTTGTTTACTGTTTTACTGCGTACTACTGCTGCAATACTACCACCATCAACTACACGCCAGCAAGCTATTTTCTGGCACCGTTGCTACTGCTCATATATATTCATACCACCTGTATTTCACTATCTCTTCGCCGAACTAGTGCACCTATTAGGTGTGTTGGGGACACAAGAGACTTCTTGCTTTGTGGTTGCAGGGTTGCATGAGAGGGATATCTTTGACCTCTTCCTCCCTGAGTTCGATAAACCTTGGGTGATCCACTTAAGGGAAAACTTGCTGCTGTTCTACAAACCTCTGCTCTTGGAGGCCCAACACTGTCTACAGGAAAAGGAGGGGGCGTATACATCAAGCTATTTTCTGGCGCCGTTGCCGGGGACCAGAAAGCTACACAACAGGGATTTCCTCCCTCGTCAACCACGCGCCAGTCCTGGACAGCATCAAGTATTTTCTGGCGCCGTTGCCGGGGACCAGAAAGCTACACAACAGGGATTTCCTCCCTCGTCAACCACGCGCCAGTCCTGGACAGCATCAAGTATTTTCTGGCGCCGTTGCCGGGGAGGAAAGGTAAAAGGTACTCACACTCCGGATCTCGGCTACTAAGCTATTTTCGCCGTTGTAAGTACTCGAAGCTATTTCCTTTAGATCCTGCAATTGCAACTTTTTGTTTCTTGTTTACACTAGTAAGGCATAATGGAAAACAACAAAAATATGAGAGATCTTTATGAACTTTATCTTGAATTAGGACATGATGTGTTTGAAGAGAAAATTAAAAAACCCATGGAACTTTATATGCATGCTAATGGGAATGTTATTGATATAAATGCTTTGAACACTATTGTTGCTAATGCTATGGAAAATTCTAAGCTTGGGGAAGCTGGTTTTGATGAGCATGATCTTTTTAGTCCCCCAAGCATTGAGGAGAAAATTTACTTTGATGATACTTTGCCTCCTATTTATGATGATTATAATGATAGTAGTCTTTTGTTGCCGCCTGTTATGGAGGATAAATTTGATTATGATTACAATATGCCTCCTATATTTGATGATGAGAATAATAATGATAGCTACTTTATTGAATTTGCTCCCATAACAACTAATAAAATTGATTATGCTTATGTGGAGAGTAATAATTTTATGCATGAGACTCATGATAAGAATGCTTTATGTGATAGTTATATTGTTGAGTTTTCTCATGATACTACTGAAAGTTATTATGAGAGAAGAAAATATGGTTGTAGAAATTTTCATGTTACTAAAACACCTCTCTATGTGCTGAAATTTTTGAAGCTATACTTGTTTTATCTTCCTATGCTTGTTACTTTGCTCTTCATGAACTTGTTTATTTATAAGATTCCTATGCATAGGAAGCATGTTAGACTTAAATGTGTTTTAAATTTGCCTCTGGATGCTCTCTTTCGCTTCAACTACTATTTCTTATGAGTGCATCATTAAAACTGCTGAGCCCATCTTAATGGCTATAAAGAAAGAACTTCTTGGGAGATAACCCATGTGTTATTTTGCTACAGTACTTTGTTTTATATTTGTGTCTTGGAAGTTTTTTACTACTGTAGCAACCTCTCCTTATCTTAGTTTTGTGTTTTGTTGTGCCAAGTAAAGTCGTTGATAGAAAAGTTCATACTAGATTTGGATTACTGCGCAGTTTCAGATTTCTTTGCTGTCACGAATCTGGGCTAAATTCTCTGTAGGTAACTCAGAAAATTAAGCCAATTTACGTGAGTGATCCTCAGATATGTACGCAACTTTCATTCAATTTGGGCATTTTCATCTGAGCAAGTCTGGTGCCAGTTTAAAATTCGTCTTTACGGACTGTTCTGTTTTGACAGATTCTGCCTTTTATTTCGCATTGTTCCTTTTGCTATGTGGGATGGATTCCTTTGTTCCATTGACTTCCAGTAGCTTTGAGCAATGTCCAGAAGTGTTAAGAATGATTGTGTCACCTCTGAACATGTGAGTTTTTGATTATGCACTAACCCTCTAATGAGTTTGTTTCGAGTTTGGTGTGAAGGAAGTTTTCAAGGGTCAAGAGAGGAGGATGATATACTATGATCAAGAAGAGTGAAGAGTCTAAGCTTGGGGATGCCCCGGTGGTTCACCCCTGCATATATCAAGAAGACTCAAGCGTCTAAGCTTGGGGATGCCCAAGGCATCCCCTTCTTCATCGACAAATTATCAGGTTCCTTCTCTTGAAACTATATTTTTATTCGGTCACATCTTATGTGCTTTTCTTGGAGCGTCAGTATGTTTCTTGTTTTTGTTTTTATTGAATAAATGCTTGTGTGGGAGAGAGACACGCTCCGCTGGTTCGTATGAACACATGTGTTCTTAGCTTTTAATTTTCATGGCGAAGGTTGAAACTGCTTCGTTAATTGTTATATGGTTGGAATTGGAAAATGATACATGTAGTAATTGCTATAATGTCTTGGGTAATGTGATACTTGGCAATTGTTGTGCTCATGTTTAAGCTCTTGCATCATATGCTTTGCACCCATTAATGAAGAAACACATAGAGCTTGCTAAAATTTGGTTTGCATATTTGGTCTCTCTAAGGTCTAGATAATTTCTAGTATTGAGTTTGAACAACAAGGAAGACGGTGTAAAGTCTTATAATGTTTACAATATGTCTTTTATGTGAGTTTTGCTGTACCAGTTCATCCTTGTGTTTGTTTCAAATAACCTTGCTAGCCTAAGCCTTGTATCGAGAGGGAATACTTCTCATGCATCCAAAATCCTTGAGCCAACCACTATGCCATTTGTGTCCACCATACCTACCTACTACATGGTATTTTCTGCCATTCCAAGTAAATACTTCATGTGCTACCTTTAAACAATTCAAAATGCTTCTTAATTTGTGTCAATGTTTTATAGCTCATGAGGAAGTATGTGGTGTTTTATCTTTCGATCTTGTCATTTACTTTTGACAGACTTTCACAATGGACTAGTGGCTTCATCCGCTTATCCAATAATTTTGCAAAAAGAGCTGGCAATGGGGTTCCCAGCTCCAAATTAATTACAACTTGCATTAATAATTCTCTTCACATGTTTTGCTCTGATTCATCAGTAAGCAACTTAATTTTGCAAATAGACACTCCTTCATGGTATGTGAATGTTGGAAGGCACCCGAGGATTCGGTTAGCCATGGCTTGTGTAAGCAAAAGGTTGGGAGGAGTGTCATCAATAATAAAACTAAAATACATGTGTAAACAAAAGAGAAGAGGGATGATCTACCTTGCTGGTAGAGATAACGTCCTTCATGGGAGCCGCTCTAGAAAGTCTGGTTGATAAGGTAGTTAGAGTACCCATTACCATTCGTTGACAACAACAAACACCTCTCAAAATTTTACTTTTATGCTCTCTATATGATTTCAAAACTTGAAAAGCTCTAGCACATGATTTATCCCTGCTTCCCTCTGCGAAGGGCCATTCTTTTACTTTTATTGTTGAGTCAGTTCACCTATCTCTTTCCACCTCAAGAAGCAAACACTTGTGTGAACTGTGCATTGATTCCTACATACTTGCATATTGCACTTGTTATATTACTTTGCATTGACAACTATCGATGAGATATACATGTTACAAGTTGAAAGCAACCGCTGAAACTTAATCTTCCTTTGTGTTGCTTCAATGCCTTTACTTTGATTTATTGCTTTATGAGTTAACTCTTATGCAAGACTTATTGATGCTTGTCTTGAAGTGCTATTCATGAAAAGTCTTTACTTTATGATTCATTTGTTTACTCATGTCATTACCATTGTTTTGATCGCTGCATTCATTACATATGTTTACAATAGTATGATCAAGGTTATGATGGCATGTCACTCCAGAAATTATCTTTGTTATCGTTTTACCTGCTCGGGACGAGCAGAACTAAGCTTGGGGATGCTGATACGTCTCCGACGTATCGATAATTTCTTATGTTCCATGCCACATTATTGATGTTATCTACATGTTTTATGCACACTTTATGTCATATTCGTGCATTTTCTGGAACTAACCTATTAACAAGATGCCGAAGTGCCAGTTCCTGTTTTCTGTTGTTTTTGGTTTCAGAAATCCTAGTAACGAAATATTCTCGGAATCGGACGAAATCAACGCCCAGGTTCCTAATTTTCCCGGAACCATCCAGAACACCCGAGAGCCGCCAGAGGGAAGCCCTGGGGGCCCCACACCACACCCTGGCGCGGCCAGAGGGGGGGCCGCGCCGCCCTATGGTGTGGGCCCCCCAGAAGCCCTCCTGCGCCGCCTCTTCGCCTACTTAAAGCCTCCGTCGCGAAAACCCTATCACGTTCGACGAAACCAGAGAAAACATTCCAGAGCAGCCGCCATCGTGAAGCCAAGATCTGGGGGACAGGAGTCTCTGTTCCGGCACGCCGCCGGGACGGGGAAGTGCCCCCGGAAGGCTTCTCCATCGACACCGCTGCCATCTCCACCGCCATCTTCATCACCGCTGCTGCTCCCATGAGGAGGGAGTAGTTCTCCATCGAGGCTCGGGGCTGTACCGGTAGCTATGTGGTTAATCTCTCTCCTATGTACTTCAATACAATGATCTCATGAGCTGCTTTACATGATTGAGATCCATATGATGATCTTTGTATCGCTACTAGTTGTGTGCTACTCATGTGATGTTATTAAAGTAGTCTATTCCTCCTGCATGGTGTAAAGGTGACTAGTGTGTGCACCATGTGGTTCTTGTCATAGGCTATGATCATGATCTCTTGTAGATTGTGGAGTTAATTATCATTATGATAGTATTGATGTGATCTATTCCTCCTTCATAGTGTAATGTGGAGAGTGTGTGCACTATGTTAGTTGTTGGTTTATTTTGCAATGATCTATTATGCTCTAAGGTTATTTAAATATGAACATTGAATTGTGGAGCTTGTTAACTCCGGCATTGAGGGTTCGTGTAATCCTACGCAATGTGTTCATCATCCAACAAAAGAGTGTATGTAGCACATATGAGAAAGAGTTATTTATTATGCTATCAATGTTGAGAGTGTCCACTAGTGAAAGTATAATCCCTAGGCCTTGTTCCTAAATACTGCTATCGCTGCTTGTTTACTGTTTTACTGCGTACTACTGCTGCAATACTACCACCATCAACTACACGCCAGCAAGCTATTTTCTGGCACCGTTGCTACTGCTCATATATATTCATACCACCTGTATTTCACTATCTCTTCGCCGAACTAGTGCACCTATTAGGTGTGTTGGGGACACAAGAGACTTCTTGCTTTGTGGTTGCAGGGTTGCATGAGAGGGATATCTTTGACCTCTTCCTCCCTGAGTTCGATAAACCTTGGGTGATCCACTTAAGGGAAAACTTGCTGCTGTTCTACAAACCTCTGCTCTTGGAGGCCCAACACTGTCTACAGGAAAAGGAGGGGGCGTAGACATCAAACTATTTTCTGGCGCCGTTGCCGGGGACCAGAAAGCTACACAACAGGGATTTCCTCCCTCGTCAACCACGCGCCAGTCCTGGACAGCATCAGTGTTCCATGGTGCGCCACAAAATTAAGCTATTTCTGTGGCGCACCTTGCCTGGTGCGCCACAAAATAAGTTTCTGTGGCGCATTTTTAACGGTGCGCCACAGAACTAAGCTTCGCCTATAAGGGTTTTCCTACTAGTGGTGTGATGCGTACAACAACAAGTTTTCCCTCAGTAAGAAACCAAGGTTATCGAACCAGTAGGAGATGAAGGCCACGTGAAGGTTGTTGGTGGAGGAGTGTAGTGCGGCGCAACACCAGGGATTCCGGCGCCAACGTGGAACCTGCACAACACAATCAAAATAGTTTGCCCCAACTTAACAGTGAGGTTGTCAATCTGACCGGCTTGCTGTAAACAAAGGATTAAACGTATGGTGTGGAGAATGATGTTTGTTTGCAAAGAACAGCAGAAAACAATGATTGCAGTAGATTGTATTCAGATGTAAAAGAATAGACCGGGGTCCACAGTTCACTAGTGGTGTCTCTCCAATAAGAAATAGCATGTTGGGTGAACAAATTACAGTTGGGCAATTGACAAATCGAGAGAGCATAACAATGCACATACTTATCATGATGACTAATATGAGATTTACTTAGGGCATTACGACAAATAACATAGACCGCCATCCAGCATGCATCTATGCCTAAAAAGTCCACCTTCGGGTTAGCATCCGCACCCCTTCCAGTATTAAGTTGCAACAACAGACAATTGCATTAAGTATGGTGCGTAATGTAATCAACACAAATATCCTTAGACAAAGCATTGATGTTTTATCCTAGTGGCAACAGCACATCCACAACCTTAGAACTTTCTGTCACTGTCCCAGATTCAATGGAGGCATGAACCCACTATCGAGCATAAATACTCCCTCTTGGAGTCACAAGTATCAACTTGGCCAGAGCCTCTAGTAGCAACGGAGAACATGCAAGATCATAAACAACACATATGATAGATTGATAATCAACTTGACATAGTATTCCATATTCATCGGATCCCAACAAACACAACATGTAGCATTACAAATAGATGATCTTGATCATGATAGGCAGCTCACAAGATCTAACATGATAGCACAAGAGGAGAAGACAACCATCTAGCTACTGCTATGGACCCATAGTCCAAGGATGAACTACTCACACATCAGTCCGGAGGCGATCATGGTGATGTAGAGTCCCCCGGTTGATGATTCCCCTCTCCGGCAGGGTGCCGGAGGCGATCTCCTGAATCCCCCGAGATGGGATTGGCGGCGGCGGCGTCTCTGGAACTTTTCTCGTATCGTGGCTCTCGGTAATAGGGTTTTCGCGACGGAGAGTATTGAAGGCCACGTGAAGGTTGTTGGTGGAGGAGTGTAGTGCGGCGCAACACCAAGGATTCCGGCGCCAACGTGGAACCTGCACAACACAATCAAAATACTTTGCCCCGACTTAACAGTGAGGTTGTCAATCTCACCGGCTTGCTGTAAACAAAGGATTAAACGTATGGTGTGGAGAATGATGTTTGTTTGCAAAGAACAACAGAGAACAATGATTGCAGTAGATTGTATTCAGATGTAAAATAATGGACCAGGGTCCACAGTTCACTAGTGGTGTCTCTCCAATAAGAAATAGCATGTTGGGTGAACAAATTAAAGTTGGGCAATTGACAAATAGAGAGAGAGCATAACAATGCACATACTTATCATGATGACTAATATGAGATTTACTTAGGGTATTACGACAAATAACATAGACCGCCATCCAGCATGCATCTATGCCTAAAAAGTCCACCTTCGGGTTAGTATCCAGACCCCTTCCAGTATTAAGTTGCAAACAACAGACAATTGCATTAAGTATGGTGCGTAATGTAATCAACACAAATATCCTTAGACAAAGCATTGATGTTTTATCCCTAGTGGCAACAGCACATCCACAACCTTAGAACTTTCTGTCACTGTCCCAGATTCAATGGAGGCATGAACCCACTATCGAGCATAAATACTCCCTCTTGGAGTCACAAGTATCAACTTGGCCAGAGCCTCTACTAGCAACAGAGAGCATACAAGATCATAAACAACACATATATGATAGATTGATAATCAACTTGACATAGTATTCCATATTCATCGGATCCCAACAAACACAACATGTAGCATTACAAATAGATGATCTTGATCATGATAGGCAGCTCACAAGATCTAACATGATAGCACAAGAGGAGAAGACAACCATCTAGCTACTGCTATGGACCCATAGTCCAAGGATGAACTACTCACACATCAGTCCGGAGGCGATCATGGTGATGTAGAGTCCTCCGGTTGATGATTCCCCTCTCCGGCAGGGTGCCGGAGGCGATCTCCTGAATCCCCCGAGATGGGATTGGCGGCGGCGGCGTCTCTGGAACTTTTCTCGTATCGTGGCTCTCGGTAATAGGGTTTTCGCGACGGAGAGTATTGAAGGCCACGTGAAGGTTGTTGGTGGAGGAGTGTAGTGCGGCGCAACAACAGGGATTCCGGCGCCAACGTGGAACCTGCACAACACAATCAAAATACTTTGCCCCAACTTAACAGTGAGGTTGTCAATCTCACCGGCTTGCTGTAAACAAAGGATTAAACGTATGGTGTGGAGAATGATGTTTGTTTGCAAAGAACAACAGAGAACAATGATTGCAGTAGATTGTATTCAGATGTAAAATAATGGACCGGGGTCCACAGTTCACTAGTGGTGTCTCTCCAATAAGAAATAGCATGTTGGGTGAACAAATTAAAGTTGGGCAATTGACAAATAGAGAGAGCATAACAATGCACATACTTATCATGATGACTAATATGAGATTTACTTAGGGTATTACGACAAATAACATAGACCGCCATCCAGCATGCATCTATGCCTAAAAAGTCCACCTTCGGGTTAGCATCCAGACCCCTTCCAGTATTAAGTTGCAAACAACAGACAATTGCATTAAGTATGGTGCGTAATGTAATCAACACAATATCCTTAGACAAAGCATTGATGTTTTATCCCTAGTGGCAGCAGCACATCCACAACCTTAGAACTTTCTGTCACTGTCCCAGATTCAATGGAGGCATGAACCCACTATCGAGCATAAATACTCCCTCTTGGAGTCACAAGTATCAACTTGGCCAGAGCCTCTACTAGCAACGGAGAGCATACAAGATCATAAACAACACATATATGATAGATTGATAATCAACTTGACATAGTATTCCATATTCATCGGATCCCAACAAACACAACATGTAGCATTACAAATAGATGATCTTGATCATGATAGGCAGCTCACAAGATCTAACATGATAGCACAAGAGGAGAAGACAACCATCTAGCTACTGCTATGGACCCATAGTCCAAGGATGAACCACTCACACATCAATCCGGAGGCGATCATGGTGATGTAGAGTCCTCCGGGTGATGATTCCCCTCTCCGGCAGGGTGCCGGAGGCGATCTCCTGAATCCCCCGAGATGGGATTGGCGGCGGCGGCGTCTCTGGAACTTTTCTCGTATCGTGGCTCTCGGTACTGGGTTTTCGCGACGGAGAGTATAAGTAGGCGGAAGGCAGATTCGGGGGGCGCTCGAGGGGCCCACACCATAGGGCGGCGCGGACCCCTCCTTGGCCGCGCCTCCTTGTGGTGTCGCCACCTCGTGGCCCCACTTCGTATATTCTTCGGTCTTCTGGAAAGCTCCGTGGAAAATAAGACTCTGGGATTTTGTTTCGTCCAATTCCGAGAATATTTCCTGTGTAGGATTTCTGAAATCAAAAACAGCAGAAAACAGGAACTAGCGCTTCGGCATCTTGTTAATAGGTTAGTGCCGGAAAATGCATCAAAACGATATAAAGTGTATATAAAACATGTGAGTATTGTCATAAAACTAGCATGGAACATAAGAAATTATAGATACGTTTGAGACGTATCACCCCTCAGGTCGCCCCCATGTGGGCGCCGACGTTCCGGCCCTCCTCGATGCTCTCTCAGATGACTTACCTCCCATGCACCCGGAAGCGCGCAACACGGTCATCTTAGCTCTCTTGTGGACTGTCTGGAAATCCCGCAACAGAATGGTGTTTGATGCAGATTTTATGTCTACTTCGCGAATTCTAGACATGTTGGTAGACCATCTCCGCCTGTGGGTCGTCCGCGCCCTCCCTGGGGTCGACACGAGCGCCCTGCTGTCTTGGTGCCAGGCTATCTCTTAGACTCTGTCTTTCACCTTGCCCTGTATTCCCCTGTATCCAGCTTCCCCCCATCTCTCACTCTCGCTCTGTTTGGGCGCGGTATGCCGCCCCGGACCTATTTTGTAGGCTTTATGCCCCCATATAACCCATTCCCGCATTAATGAAAATTGAGTTCAGGTGGGCGATCGTTGTTTCCTCAAAAAAAAGGCATCTACCTTGGACAAAAATTCGAAGAGGATCTTCATGGGACAGGCGTCGGTTGGTTATAAGGAGGAGGGGAGCTCGTACGGCAGCTCATCAATCGAGCGAAGCTGAGTTCGAATGGAAGGTGCCTACCTGGTTCGTACAGACATGACGTAGGTAGAAAAAGGGAAGGGGTTTTCAGTGTGGATGTTGGGATGCAACGTGAGATGGACCAAGATATGGAGCTGAGCTAAAAGAAAACTAGATGGCATGCTTCCTTCCCTTTTCTATTTCTTCTGATCTGATTTCACCACCGGACTTTGAGGAAAAGAAAAAAAAAGAGGTACGGGAGGGTTGAGAAGATTTTTTTAAAGCGGCAGCATTTGACATTTTGAAAATGTGTTTGGATTCAAATAACTTGGCAAACGTTTTTGGAAAATGATTTTATTTGGTCATATTTAAAATAGGAACAAGGGTCTAAGGTTTTATAAAACCTTAGAATTATTTTGCAAACAACTTAGGGTTTTAATCAAATAAATTTTTTTCTTGAGAGTTTTACCAAAATAATTGTAAGGTATATGATGCATGATGCTGATGGACTTGGAACGACACGAAAAAACAAGCAGCGGAGATTTTTTTCTTCTAATATTGGGTTACAACTAGTCACATGCTTGCAAGCTAATTTGATGTCATTCCACCGAGAGGACCTAGAGTATATCTATCCGTCATTTGGATGGACAAATCCCACTCTTGATCCATGCGTTTGGATGGACAAATCCCACTCTTGATCCATGCGCTTTAACTCGTACTTTTAGAATACCGAATGCCACCTTTATCCACCCAATTACGAAGTGATGTTTGATGTCATCAAAGTATTCCTCCGGTGTGGCTCTTGTCATGCACCATATCCCACACTCGTTTGTCCATGTCGAAGGCGCATGTCCCCTTCTCGTCCTCCTCATGCTGGTGCTGCTGCTTATAATAGATGAAGAGCAGGATATGGGAGTCGACGACGGTGCACACAACGACGCATATGTCAGGCGGGTTGAGGTACTCGAGCGGGTTGATGCAGTAGGGGGAAGATGGGGGCGGCGGGGGCTTACGGGAGGGAAAATAGCCCATCTCAGGAGCGCGACCGTCCTTGAAGATGATCCCCTTGAACCAGGGTAGGAAATCGGCACCTTCATCCATTTTGGGATGACTGGAGAAGATGTAGAGCATGTCGCAGTGCGGAATCAGGATGGGGTTCACCTTGTTCTTGTACAACCAAGCCCCCTCGACTCCGTGGAGGTGGATAGGTCGTAGATAGTGAAGTGACAACAGTAGTCTCCGCCGATGCCGACGATCCACCGGGAGTCCACCACCGAGAAGGACATTCCACGCTTGGTGTGGCGCAGGGGAATCATCACCAGCGTCGTCGTTGTGCTCCTTTCAGCAATGACGATGGAGTGGGAGGGTTGCTCGACCTGGTGCAACACCACAAGGTACACCGGCTTGGCGACGGCATCTTCCGGTTCTACGCTCTCCCGCTTGCGAGTCATCTCAACCTTGTGCGGCGGGGGTTGGAAACCCTAGCAACTTTTGGGGGCGAGTGATGATAAGGGAGCACCTACCTTAAGTATGATGATCAGATGGGCCGGATCAGTTGGGCCTGCAAAGACGAAGTTGAACTTGAGCAGACTATTTACCGACCGACACAGAAGATCAGATCAAAAAGAAACATCCAAACCAAACCCTAACTTGAGATCGGCGCCAAAGCACCCAACAACCAAGATGTCGCGCCGGATGATGAAGAAGCCAAAGCTGGAGGAGACGGCAGGACAAGGAGATCCAGCGCTGCCGGTGTACATGCTGGTAGGCCACGGCAGCATGCGCCCTGCCTACTCCGTCTTCAAGGTGGACCCTTACGCCGGCGGCGCCAAAGGATCCCCGGGCCGCCTCCTCGCGCGTCTCAAGTGCAAGCACAGCAAGTCTTTCCTCCCCGTCAGATCCAAGCACGGGTCGTGGATCGTCGGAGTCGGCGGCAGCTCAACCAAGAGCCGCTACGGCGCGGAGGAGACCATCATCTTCGACACCGAGTCGCATGAGGTGATCACGGGACCCAATCCCGGGTCGACCAAGCCCAATCCTGTCCTGCTAGCCGTCGGGGAAAGGATCTACGCCATGGCCCGACGCCCCTCCATCAATGGCAGGGTCGACGACGCCTTCGACGGGCGTATCAACTTCCTGCCCTGGTTCGAGGTCCTTGATCTGTCCCAGGCAAAAGTGGTCGGCGGTTGCTTGACGGGCTGCGGATGGAAGGCCCTGCCGAGTCCTGCACCAGTCTTCCCCTGGGGCCAAAACCTGCACCAGTACATCAGCCGCACGACGAGCGATTTCGCAGTCAGGTCGTACGCCTCCGTCGGTTGCTACATACTGGTCTCCGTCTCTGGACAGCCGGGCACGTACGCGTTCGACACGGAGACGGAGCAGTGGACGACCGTGGATGAGAAGAATGATCTGCCATTCATCCAGCTCGCCATCCCGCACGGCCCAGAGCTCTTCCTCGGCATGTCAAGGGCCACTCGAGCCATTACGGCATACAAGATCACTGTTGTCGCTGGTGTGTCCCTGGCCATCATGGAGATCCCGGTCTTGTCTGACCTGCCAGGTGATGAGGAGGTAATGACCACCCATAACTTCTTGTCCCTGGGAATCCACCGTGGTTTTTGTTCAGTGACTAGCTGGAGGGTTGACGAATCATGGGATCCTCCCTACTTGCGTGCGCACATCAAGATGGTAGCTTATGGAACGGAGGATTTCGTCGAGGGGAGATGTATAGCCGTGTCCAAGCGCTGGAAGCAGCTTTTCAAGATTCATGATCCAGTGCGAACGCTAGATTCGCCTTGTGTGGCTGGCGTGTTCTCCATATGAGAGTTAAGTACATTAATTTTGCACAGCCCGTAGCCATCTCCATGTACTTAAGCGCGCAGCACGCTGTACGCATCCATGCATCTGCATATCAGCACACTCTACATTGTTTTGCACCTATAAATAATTAAGTGCTTGGATTTTCATTATAACTTCTCCCATGGCCATAGTGATGCATCCCTTCTCATCATCATGGATTGTTATAATTTTTGGTTTCAGCACGTAGTAGAATCTTTACTGAGATCTCGGATCATGTAATGAAACAATGGTGCATTATGTTTCAATGAATACGTTAAATTATGTTGCAACTTTTATTGTTGTTTTCACCTTTTTCCTGTGCATTATGCTTGTGGCATAGTTACAAACTAACTGTTGATTTCAATTTTTTTTAGGAGGGAATGGAGGTCTTTACAAATGGGAATATTAGGTTATTGAAGCATGAACGCAGCATTATTGCAGAGGATGATCTTGAGCGTTGGTGGCAGTACGTAAGCCACTGGAGAGGATGATCTTGACCGTCGGTGGCAGCAAACACGCAGTTTCCAACCGTCAACCTGCGCTCACTGTCCATCCAATCAGTTAGCTCTGCATTTATCTGTCTATAACCTTTTGAACTCAATTGTGCGATCAAATGCTTGATATGTTCTGTGTAATCATCTATTGAATATCAACAAAATATACCTGATACCAAATAGATGTTCAATATATTCAAACAGAAACTGAACTTACTCTTCTAGCATACATGCAGTTCATTATGTTGCATAAGTTCCCTAATTTGGCAGTATACTGTGGTTGTTCTGTTTGTGAGCAACGTCCATGTTTTTAATCACATGTATGTACGGTTGCTGCGGTGCTCAGCGAATCCTCGATCGTGGCCGTCTGGTCGGTACCGACACTCTCCCTGCCTCTCCTCCATCTCTTATATACTGTAATCCATGGATCCGAGACTCTTGTGTGTCGTGTTAGATTTCATAGGGCCGGGCTCCACGAATCGTGTTAGACCAGCTTCGTGTTCAGATTTTGAAGTCGGAGTATGGTGAATGTTTGGGGATTTTGGTAGGATTCCTATAGTAGCCACCGAATTCCTTCACATAACATCACGTGCTGTCTTAATTTACATATTTCTTATGTTGTCAATTCGCGAGTGTCATGTAAAAAAAAAGTTGAATTCATAATAATTTCATAATGTCCATTTTATGCTGATCGTAACCTTAAAGATTGACCGGAGGATAGATGGTGGTGGCAGCTTCTGTGACGTGTGCAAGATGTGCTCGCTAAGAGTATACACTCTCCTTTCATGTAGAGTGCGTCACAGGGTACGTCTCAGGGTACGCGATTGTTTTTGATCATGTCAAGTTGGTAGGTGTTGTGTGTTGGCTTTGAGTTATGTGACGCAAGAACTTCGATCACCATAGATCGACCGTCAAGACGAGGGGGCAGTCCCATGATGCCAAGAAATTTAATACTCCCTTTTGGTCGTACATACGTGGCTGGAGTTTGGTCGTACAAGACTTGCACTACACGGCTACTCATATATACGTGGCCAGAGTCGTCGTTGGCAGACGAGGTTGTTTACAGCGATCGAGGTATCGCCGTCGATCCTACACATGATGGTGACTAAAAGATGGAATGCCACGTCCTTTTGGTCGAACAAGTCCAAATAATCCTAGCTTTTGTAGATTGTTACTCCTCCATGTCGTTGACAGTGTACTGCTCGCGAGCGTACATGTGTACTTGCCGGCCGCCGTGGCTCCTTGGGTGCAAATTGGAACGAACCTACCAGACAAATGCTATTCATGTTCTTAACTAAGTTGACAAAACAAAAGCTCTGCTGGATCTCCTTAAAATAAAAGCAAGCTAGTGATACTGACTGCCACTTAGCCTCACTACGGTGACAATTGGTTTGATTGCAACCCTCACGAGTCACGGCTGGCAGGTTGTTCTATGCACGGTGACATGTTGATTTTGATGTTACCGATGGTCGCATGTCGGTTCCTACCGCGAGAACTCTTGGTCTTTGAACTGATTGAGAAGCTTCACTGTAATACAGTATTCAGCATCAATTCTACCGAACAAGGTCCTCAGAAAGTGAAACTCGTGACCAGCACGGTACAGCTAGCTAAGATGCCTCAAGTTTTGGACGTGCGTGAAACACTATATAGTTACGTTCTACATGTAGTTCTGAACAATCAAATGCAAGAAACAAAATTTGTCGCTGTCACACGTGGACGACAGGTAGGAGTTATACTGGCGTTCCCTGCCTAGCACGCCCAACGTCGCAACTTGCAAGCAAGTTTTTCGCTTGTTCGATCTGGCGGCTAAAGTATCAAGTGGAATCCCGCCAAAATTGCACGTATTGTTTGTTTGAATAATGGTGGTTCAAAATTTTAATCTATTATTTTTAACTGGAAACATTCAAGTGGGCTGTAAGTGGGATTTTAGCAGGATCCTGTTCAGTCTCTACCGCCAGTCCATGGGGTATCGCCGTCAATCCTACCCACCCGATGGTGACAAAAGATGACGTGTCAGATACTTTTTGTCACCCAACCCAAGTCCAAACTAACTAACTATGTTTTTTTTTTACATTATCTTCCATGGTCAATATATGTCGTGAAGGTTCAAGTGTACGTATGTGCTTGCTGGACTGTGTGGAAACCTTGGACGTGAAATGGAATGCGTGCAGACGAATGTCTGAATGTCTGCGTTGGTGACAACTTGAAGATGGTGAATCTTGTGTTGGGTTCGTGGTTGCAGGCTGGCATCCTGGTTTTCTTCTCCGACGTTATTGCGTGGGTGTTGGGGTATCTGGAGTTGGATGACGTGTTCGGGGTGCTGCCCCGGCATGATTCTTTCAACGGCAATGGCTTTACCTTTGGCAAGCTATATTGGAGGTCCGCAAAGCTTTAGATCAACAATGGAGTTGTGTCAAGCTCGGGTGAAGTGTTGATATGTACACTTTCCCTTGGGTGGCCGCTACGATGGTTCTGAAGGTGAGTGAAAGGCGTTGGTATTTTGCTAAGGGCATTATTTGGTCTGAATTAATTGTATTTTTTCTTTTTAGCTGAGGGTTCGTTTTGCAAAAGCTAGGATTCTCCTACTTTTTCTATTATGTCAGGTCAGTGTATATGTGGCTTGTAACTTGAACTTTGTTCTATGAATGAGATCGGCATGTATGAGCAATAAGATTAAGTTAGAGGCTAAACTTTAGCTTTTGGTGGGTGATAAATGTATGAGCAATTTGATGTCGTGCGAGTAGATCCCTTTGTATCAAGGGTGTAATCGGGTGCTATGTAAAACTATTTCTACTTCTTAATGAATGGAATAATGCAAAGATTTGCCCTCTTTTTTAAAAAAAAAATCAACACGTATTAACTGTAAAGAAGAGAATTGGAACAAGCCCACGTCACAAATTCTGGGTAACGAAAAAGCATATAACCCAGAAAATATATAACTACAGGAACAAAGCCAGATTAACACACCTCGTTGAGATGTCCATGATCAGGCCCAACGGGCGCACGTATTGACCGCTCGCGTGCCAGCGATTCCCCTCCAGCGCCTTGTTAGGGATTCTCTGTTTTTTTCTACTATTTTTGGAAAATAACTAGATTTAAAAACTTTCAGATTTTCAAAAATGTACAGATGTCGAAATATTCAAAATAAAAAAATGGTTACATTTGAAAATTTGAAATTTGCTGAGATTTGAAATTTCCTTACATTCAAAATTTTCGTAGCTTTAAATTTTGCTCAATTTTGAATTTTGAAATTCGAATTTCTTGTTAAAAAAGTTCATAATTTTCAAAAAAAGGATAAATAAAAAAACAGAAAACAGTAGGAACCAGTGAAGAACCGTAAAAAACCATGAAAAAACACGAACTGGAAACCGGAAAAGACAAGGCTCACGTAAAATGGGCCGCGGCCCAGCTAGTTCAGGCTAGTGTGCTAAGAGTATTCGCTCCCGCACTATAGCAACGAATAGGTTTTGCCTGGCCGAAGCTTGTTTAGGTGAAGTGTCTTTGTCCGGTGCTCGGGGCTTCCCGATGCGAGGGTAGAGCTAGAGTCAGGCCAGAGGCAAGTAGTTGCCTTTGGTCCGATCGATCTTGACATCATATTTTTTTTGCTACTTTTGTCAACTTTATTGGATAATAATTAGATTGTCAAATCAGGAGGATTATCGAACCAAGCCTCTGCCGAACTCCGTTGAGCACCTCCAGCTCATGCGCGCGCCGCTCTATTCATCTTTCGAGCACACTGCTTCAAAGTTTGCCTTGCCTAGAGTCATAATTAACTCTCGACATCGTTGGCCAGATAGGTACTCGGATTCAAACCCACAATGTTTTCTTCAGAACATGCTACCTGAACGTTTGTTTGTTCCTTCTTCAACGTTGAATGACAAATCACATTCACGCCCCCGTGGATCCAAGTTTTGGAGACCGATCGTGATCGAGAGTGGTCTGCAAATGCTGCATGAACGTAGCAGTATCAACTATCAGCATAATGGACATATAATCTTGTGAAACGAAATTGGCATGGGAATACGCAGTGTGTTTTTTGTCAACAAAATGAGGCGATTAAGCACTTGTTCTTCCAATGCCGCTTTGCCAGATCTATATGATCATGCATCCAAGTAGCTTCTGATCTGTATCCCCCAATTAGTGTGGCCAACATCTTTGGTAATTGGCTTCATGGATCGACCAAAGATTTGAATGTTTATTAGGGTGGGGGCGTTTGCCATGATATGGGCGCTATGACTGTGTAGAAATGACAAAGTTTTTAATGACAAGAATTGCTCTCTCCTGCAGGTTATATTTTTTTTCGAAATGGGGGTATACCCCGGCTTCTGCATCATGACGATGCACACGGCCATTTATTAATCAAAAGTTCTAAAAAGTATTGTTTACAACTCACGCATGACCGACAATTGATACAAGAATCAACCATCGAAAAAATGACATACTACGACTACAACTCAACATAGTCTTCTAGTATGCCGCCAACCAGCCTGGCACAAGATATCCTGAGCGACCATCAGGAGCCGTGTGCATCCAGTAGCCATGGTATCCCGCAATCCTTCCGGGGACAGTAGAGCCCAAAGCTGGACCCAATGAGAGACCATGTGAATAACCTGCAAAAAGTGAAAAGAGGCTTTTTTGTTAAAGATTATATCATTTCTAACCCTCCAAATAGACCAACATAAAGCAGAAACCCCAATCCGGATAAAAGCCTTAGATTGTCTATCTACTCCATTTAACCAATTACCAAACATATTGGTAATATTGGTGGGAGGTGGAAGATCATAAGTGAAATTAACTGTGCGCCATAAGAGTTTAGCCAAAGGACATTCAATAAAAAGATGTTGAATGGTCTCCTGTTCCCCACAGAAAACACATTTTGTACACCCATTCCAATGACGTTTAGCTAAATTATCTTTAGTTAACAAAACTTTGTTACTCATGAACCACATGAAAATCTTAATCTTAAGAGGTATTTTAACTTTCCATAAATATTTTCTCAGAAAAGGTGTATGGTCACACATGAGATCCTCGTACATGGACTTGACAGAAAACACTTTGTTAGAAGTCAAATTCCAAGTAAAACGATCATCCTCGTCATTCAATGTAACCATCATGAGTTTCCGACATAATTGTAACCATGAATTCCATTTACTACCATTCAATACTCTTCGAAACGTAATATTCAAAGGTGATTGGGCAAGCACATGTGCAACATTAACATTTTTATGATTAACAATGTTGTATAACGTAGGATATTGTTGAGCCAAAGGAGTAATTCCCAACCAGGTATCTTCCCAAAAGCGGATGGCCATACCATTACCCACTTTGAAAGATCCCCTTGAAAAAAACTCATGTTTTACCTCCATCAATCCTTTCCAAAAAGGAGAATCAGTAGGCTTGGCTTCTACCTGAGATAACGTCTTATGTGCTAGGTATTTATTATGAAGCAATTCTTGCCACACTCCATCTTCGTTAAGAAGTTTAAAGAGCCACTTGCTCAATAAGCATCTGTTCTTGATTTCGAGTACCTCAATACCTAAACCCCCCTGGTCTTTTGGTCGGCACACAATATTCCATTTTGTAAGGCGGTACTTTTTTTTGTTTTCGTCGGACTGCCAAAAGAATCTGGATCTATAGAAGTCCAAACGTTTCCTCACCCCAACAGGTATTCGTAGGAAAGACAACATAAACATCGGTAAGCTAGTTAATACTGAATTAATAAGAACTAACCTATCACCATAGGATAGTAACTTCCCTTTCCAGCATCCTAATTTACTCTCAAACCGTGTTACAACCGGATACCAATCCGAGTTCTTGAGTTTTTTGTAATGGATTGGAATACCTAAGTATCTAAAGGGGAGCTGTCCAGCATCACATCCAAAGATATGCCTATACTGATTCTCTTCCTCCTTTGCCTTTCCAAAACAAAAAATCTCACTCTTGTGAAAATTAATCTTAAGTCCTGATAATTCTTCGAAAATACATAAAATTAATTTCATATTAACTGCTTTGTCAAGATCATGTTCCAGGAAAAGGATAGTGTCATCAGCGTATTGTAATATAGAGAGTCCTCCCTCAACTAAATGTGGAATTAACCCCCCAACTTGACCATCTCCTTTTGCTCTTTCAATTAGGATGGCAAGCATATCCACTACAATATTAAAAAGCATTGGGGATAAAGGGTCCCCTTGCCTTAGACCTTTCTTTGTCTGAAAATAATGACCAATATCATCATTTACCTTGACACCAACACTACCTCCCTGGACAAACTGTTGCACTGCCCTTCCCCATTCTGGATCAAAACCCTTCATCCTCAGAGTTTGTTGCAAAAAAGGCCATTTAACCTTATCATAGGCCTTTTCAAAATCAATTTTAAATAATACTCCATCCAGTTTTTTAGTATGTAACTCATGAATCGTTTCATGGAGTATCACTACCCCTTCCAAAATGTTTCTCCCCGGCATAAAAGCCGATTGGGTTGGTTTAATGACTCTTGGGGCAATCCCCGAGATACGATTAGTGCCAACTTTAGTAAAAATTTTGAAACAAACATTGAGTAAACATATAGGCCTGTATTGTTGAATTTGGACAGCATTCTCCTTTTTTGGTAATAAAGTAATAACACCAAAATTCAGTTTGTATAGGGGCAAATCCCCATTACTAAACTGGGAAAACAAAGCCATCAAATCCTTTTTAATTACATCCCAAAATTTTTGGTAAAACTCAGCTGGAAAACCATCTGGTCCAGGAGCTTTATTCAACTCCATTTGAGAAACCGCCTCGAACACCTCTTTTTCAGTAAAAGGAGCTGTCAAGATCTCATTCTCCAATGGTGAGATCTGTGTAATATCCTGAAAATCATTTTCAACAAGAGAAATATTGGTTGATGCCGGTGCACCAAACAATTTCTTGTAGAATTCAGTAATATACACCTTCAAATTGTCATCTCCAACAATAGTTCCCTCCTGTTGTTCTAACTGGAAGATTTTCTTTTTTCGGTGTTTGCCATTTGCTATTACATGGAAATATCTTGTATTATTCCCCCCTTCTTGAATATGCTTAACTTTCGCCCTTTGGGCCCATTTAGACTCCTCTTCTCTTCTTAATTTATTCAAAGAATCATTAGCCTTTTTGAACTCCTCCCTTTCATTCGTATTCAACAAAGTTGTTTCTGCTTTTAAGTCAAGCCTCTCAATAATATTAAAAAGTCTCTCTTTTTCTTTCTTATACTTGCCACTTTGATTTTTTGCCCACCCCTTGAGGAATCTTCTTAAGTGTCTTAATTTATTTAGCCAAATGTCCATTGGGCTAGCTCCAGCTATAACTGAATTCCACTCCTTTACTACCATGTCAAAAAAACCCTCTTGTCGCAACCAATGTAGCTCAAAAGAGAATTTTGCTTGATTTCCCAGGTGTGCTTTCACCCCAGAATCAATCAGTATTGGAGTATGATCAGAATCAGCTCTAGTTAAGGCTCTAACCGTTACCAATGGAAATTTCTGTTCCCACGATATTGATGCTAGTACTCTATCTAGCTTCTCATAAGTAGGTTTTTCTCGCCGACTTGCCCATGTAAATTGTCTTCCTGTTAGAGAAATTTCCCTTAGATTCAAATGTTCAATAATTGCATTAAAAACAAAGGGCCAACGCGCTTTGAAATTAGCATTATTTTTCTCCTCCCTAGTGCGTATAATATTGAAATCACCCCCTACCAACATAGGTAATGTTTCAGATTCACATGTTCGCACCAACTCCGACAGAAATTCTGCTTTGTGCATGTCTTGGGCAGCCCCATAAACCGGCACCAGAACCCATTCAAAACCATCTCTCTTACATTTAATATGCATCTTAACACAGAAATCTCCTGTGCTTACTTTTGAAACTTGTAAAGTATCAGAGTTTATTCCCACTAGAATACCCCCTGAACGACCATGTGGTGGCAAGCAAAACCAAGAAAAGTTATATCCCGCAGCTAATTGATTCAAAAAAGGAATAGAGAAATTAGATCTTCCAGTCTCCAATAAGGCTATGAAATCTAATTTATGCTCTCTAATTGCTTCTTTCACAAACAGATGCTTAGCAGTATCACCAAAACCCCCTGAATTCCAATTAATTCCTTTTATGTTCTGCATCATGAGTATTGTTTTTTAATTCTTTTCCTAGTACTTTTTCTAATGTTACTTGTATCATATACTTTCCTCTGTCTATTTTTCTTTGCCTTAACCACTGGTTTGAGATGTTCCAATTGATCATCAAAATCCAATGGTATATCATCATCCTCACATAAATCCTCACACAAGGTGGAAACTTTTGACAATACAAGAGTCTCCAACCCTTCCTCTCTGTTCTTAATTTCACACTCATTTTTCTTCAAAATAGTTAAAATTCTCTCCTCTTCCACCATTTTAATCCCCCTAATAGACTGGTTAATCTCTGATTGAGAGGATCCTAAAGACACCCCTAATCTAACAGCTCTCTTAGCAATATCAACATCCGGAATATTAACAATGGAATATTTGGGGCTTGAATACTTACTTGTCTTAAGAGAATCATCTTGAAGTTGCGCATTCTTCATAGCCTTTTCCAATAGAGGTATATCCGCATTAGATTGGCCACCCAACCGAGAACTTGACCTCAGCTCAGCCGAAGGCTTAGGAATCCCCCCAAAAGCAATAACTTCCTCTGTCGAAGGAAAATGTGACATAGTATCATTTTCTACTAGAGTCAGCGAGCAAGAGGGGACTGGAATTAAAGACTCACCATTAGGCTTTGGAGATGAGGCAATCCCCATCGACGTAAGACCTACCCCATGCTCCATTGATACATTCCTCATCACATTATTCCCCACACCCTCCTTGATATTCTTCGGCAAACCTGTATCACATGTATGTGTATCATTAGATACCTTAAACTCGGAATTTGATTGAGCAAGCTCCAAAGCCTCATCATAACCAGGTTTGAAGAAGTAAGAAGAAAGGCCCATACCATTAGCTACAGCATTGGCACCCACAGAAGATCTGCCAGGAATCTCCAATGATGGCCAATCTGTTGCAATCATGTGATCCTGAGTACCTGGATTCTGTGCAGTCAGCCTGGGACCCTCCGAACAGCTCTGTCGGATCCTCTGCGGCGAGAAAGACTGGCCGGGCACAGTCTGCTCAAAGCCACCAGCCACAGAAGATCCGGCCTCCACCCGCGAGTGGCCGACCAAGACACAGGGAGCCAGCTGCGGCAGCCCGCATGATGCTTTCTCCCCCTCCCCATTCGCCCTCGCATCGGTAGCTGGTTGGCCAAAAGGGGATCGATCCCTGTGCGCTGCGTAGCTTCTGGTTCCACCAGCAGCATCTCCCGACGTGGCGAGCACGGACAGGCCCGCCTTGCTTTGGCCGCGCTGTTCCATCAGGCTGGCAGGCACAGAACTGCAGCCATGCGAGACAACCTCAGCACGCTGATTCCGAGACCTGACTGGTGGTGATCCCAAAACAGATCCTCCAGGCATGAAAACTGTATTAAAACCAGAACATACTTTGTCAATATTGCCCAGCTTTTCAACATTACATAGAGAATTAATAGGGGAAAAAAAGTTGCTCAATTCTGAATCAAAAGAAGGACTACCTTTCAGAGAAAGTTGCACACTCATTGAACCAATTTGAATTGCATCAAAATGCTCAATTTGTTCTTGCATCCGTTCACCTTCATTTGTCCCAATTGATCCACCAGTCCCCCTGGCACTCGATGTATCACCCGCCTCATTTTTCTTAGGATCCATGTCCATAGCATTATCATCACCATTCTTTCCATTACCATCTTTAGCATCGTCATTACCATCATTACCATCATTGTCATTGCTAGCTTCAACCATAGTCTCCTCTTGAGACCCCTGAGCATTCTCGACCTCAAAATTTAGCTTGAAAAAACCCCTCCTAATGAACATATCAGTATCAGCAGGAATAAGCCTACTATCCAAGCATCCAATTTTGATTCTCAAAATTTTGTTTTTGCGAGTGTATGCCATATCCACATCCAAGGTTTTCCCAAACAAAGTACCTACCCCCCATAAAGTCAAGTAATCCGCAATCACATCAGAAGGCAACCCTGAGACTCTGACCCAGACCTCTGGCAACATATAAAGGGGATCCTCTAAAGCTGACCAAAGATCAAAAGAAAGACAAGATTCTCTGTCAGTGCAAATGTAGGTTCCAAAGTTCTTCAACCTCTGAACTTCCAACTTGCTAGGTAACTTGACCCTATAAATATTGTCTTTGAAGTGAAAAACCTCCCAATTAAACTTCTCATGAGGAACAATTTACTTCATCTGTTCAATAATCTCGGGAATAGTCATGGCATCACCATCAACAGTAACCTTAGCTAATCTAGGATTTTCCATTTTGGCTTTAAAAACCCCACAAGACAACTCAAAAAACATTAGGCCCTCATTAGCATAACCATGAAGTATCGCAGTGGGCTTAGGGGCATGTAGTAAATGGCAAGCAGAAGTTATATGGTTAACAGACTCACATAAATCACAAAAGGGTATAGGGCAATCATCAATATGGTGACCTGGTTGCTTACATCTGAAACATCCATTCTTCTCTTCTTTCTTCTTCTTTGAAGGACCTTGCCCCTCATCCTCCTTCCCCTTTGATGTTGTGTTCTTAGGATCAGATCCTGCCTGCTGAGCAACCACATCTTGCTGTTGTCCTACCGTATGTGTCGCAACCGACACCACGGCATCTCGGGCCGCAGCCCCAGCCTCAGACAAAATAGTAGTGTTAACATGTGCTCCCTCCTCAGCCACTGGCTTCTTCTGCGCCGCTGTTACTGCTGCTACCACTTCATGCACCGTCTGTTTGAGCAACTCAGCGTCAATACCTCCTCGTGCCCCTCCTCCATGCGCGGTAGCGCCGAAGCGGTTCTGGTAGCCCCCACGACCACCATTAAAGTTGTTGCTCCAACGCTGGTTAGCACCGTAGCCGTATCTAGGTCCCCTCTGATAGTTACTAGGGCCAACACCCCAATTTTCATCCTGAAAACCTTGACCGCCGGCGAAACCAGCAGCACCACCAGCATCTCCGCGGCCAAAATTACGGCCGAAGGAATTCCCGGCAGCCTGACCAACTCGGCCTCCATTCCCCGGTCCTGCACCTTGACCTCCCCGGCCGCGCGGCCCTTGACGGCCTCGCGATCCATAAGCTCCGCGCCCCGCAGCTCCGTATCCACCACGCGGCTGAAACCCGCCCCGCCCGTGATTGAAATTACCACGACCAGGGTTGAAATTTTGGCCATCGTCTCCGTTCATCGTGGGAGGTACAAGCCGCCGCAGTGCCGCCGGCGCCCCAGCCTCGAGACGCTTCCACGTGAACCCTAAAACTTTGTGAAAAGAATGTCCAGCGACAATTCCCCCTACCTCAGCCCTCTGATACCGTGATTCACTGCGATTGCGATTTTTGGCGGCCTGTAAGGCACGATTGACAATTGACAGTGGGCCCCGACGAACCCCCTGCGCATTGTTATCGGCCCACAACTTTTTCTGGCCCGAACATGCCAATTTTGAAATGTGCTGTTTTTTCGGATCGGATTGTTTCTTGCCGATCGCCGGCAGCCAACGCCGCCGGTGAACGACACTCCAACCATGTGTACTTTCATCCCGGAAAACAGTAGGCTCAAGAACCGGCCTAGGTTTGAATTTTGATGTTGATTTGCCCAACGGCCGAGAGGTTGGAGAAATCATACCTTCGTCGAGCTCAATCGCCGCCGTCGCCGCTAACCTCTGAGCATGTATAACTACTCTTCATTCATGGTCTGCGCTACAGAAGGTGGAGAACCGCGACCTGTTTACGGAGGTCTGTACACGGTTGGAGGACACGGCGAGGGATACTTTTTACCTACATGGGTGACAGCATAATCTACGGACTGGGCCTCCGCCTTTACATTCACTCTGCCTGTTATGTAATTCTTCTTTTTTAGCTTTCAAGACTTTTGAGACATGTTGAATAGCCGTGTGCATCTTAGCTATGCAGAGATTGGGTATAATTGCTTCTTATGAGTAACAAAGCGTCCATTATCTAAAAAAAAGAATGGACAGATCGATCCATCGCCAAAGCCCCAGAGGCGAGTGGTCGCGTTGGGTAAGTGTTGCCTGAGGCAGAAAATTCAACACGGTGATGTGGACGCGTCTGTGTCTGTCTGCCAATGCATGGATTTCTGGACGGATCATATAGGTAGCTAGGTTGTGTTCCCTGCCAGATGGCGTGTCAGTATCAGCTGGACAAAGTGGAGCTCAAGTCTACACGCGGTGATCATCGAGAAATTAAGGTATTGTCTGCGGCGATTTACACAAAAATAATCTTTTATGAGAAAAAAACGCACAGAATGACCTTGACGAGTGGAGAAAATCCGCTTGTGGGTCAGGTCCTCTTGGTCTTGTTCTGACTAGGATAGGACAACGATTGGTGCAGATAACTAACTTGGGGGATCGAGTGCCAAGATCAAGGTGGCTGTTTATGTTCCAGTTGGATCGATCGGCGGTCCGTAAACCGTACGCGCGTACGCGCTTTGTGGAAACATGAAAGATGGAACCAGGCGCGGTGATCACACGGCTAGTTTGATTATGCTCCGTGTGATACACCGATAGTACGTCTCGCTTCGATTTATATTACTTATTTTTATGGTAATATAAATATATTTAAAACTAAAACTATGTTTATATAGATTTATATTGGTCATTATTAATATGAACTGAAGAGAGTATAATTTTTATGAAGATATCCTTGATCAAGTGGACATAATGGTCGGTTGAGCACTTACCGAGCATCGCAGTCCAACAATTTTGGGACAACATACTCCCAAGCCAATGGTCGATTCAAACATGCATCTTAGTCTCTTTACACTGATCAAGGTACGTGACCGTACCACATTATAAATAAGATGCGCGATGTAACATGCCCACTTGGTGGCCAAAGTTGATTTCCATTAATACAAATGGACCGGACCCGCTGGCACGATGACAGCAGTGATGAGTGACCACGGAGAAGCCAACTATACCCGGGCATCCTTCCGGCTGGGCCGAATAAAACATGTTGCTCAAAATCTAGGCCCAAACCTTTTCAAAAAGCCCAAAAGCCTGTTAGCCCATGGGCCGGGCCTCTTCCTTATTCCGCAAACTAGGTTTAGCCCGATCATCGGGCCATCATATTTAAGCTTAGACCCTAAAAATTTGTGTTAGGCCTCTTTCTTATTATAGTAAGTGTGCACGTGCACGCACGTTTAGCTAATGTCTCAAATGCAAATATAGAGGTTACATTAATAGTTTCCTAGACAGAAGGAGGAGGATATAGAAATTAAAAACAAAGATATAAGATCTCCCATGTTCAAAAATGACAAAGCTCTTTTGTCCAAAAAGACATTACAGAAATGTGCCTAGCAAAGCCCAGTTACTTGCTATCGATAGATATGTGCCTAGCAAAACCCAGCTACTTGCAATCCGTCCCTTCTTCTGATTTCTATCAGCCCCCCCTTGGAAACAGCTTGCTTGTTGCAATAGTCCACGCAGGTGTTTGTTCAACTCAGCTAAAAAAAGGAGTCTTTGTTCGAGCTACCAGCATTGATCCCATGAGATCATATATAATGTTCAGGCTATGACGCGGGATTTACATCCTGAAAATGGTAACCACGCCTCATCTTGTATAATTTCGTTAGAAGTTTGGTGTACATTGGTTGAATTTAAAACAATGCAATGTCAAACAAAAATCAGGAGGTCATAAAATTTACATTCAACACATTAGAAGAAACTAATCTACAAATTACGATCAACTATAAGGGCCCATGTTGTGCAGCTCCATTATTCAAATTTAGGCACATAAATACTTCCTGCAAGCATACACATGTTTGGTCATTAAAAAAAGATCGATTGTTTATATTGTGTTAGGCAACCTCTCATCAAATCAAGTATC
Organism: Lolium perenne; assembly: GCF_019359855.2. Taxonomy (NCBI): domain Eukaryota; kingdom Viridiplantae; phylum Streptophyta; class Magnoliopsida; order Poales; family Poaceae; genus Lolium; species Lolium perenne. Next base: position 19,317,408 of record NC_067246.2, on the reverse strand, counting down.
CAGTTTCACAATTATTCTCTCATGGATAAGAACTATTTATTTATTACAAATTCTACTAATACCTGTACGTGGAGATGGTAACAGATGTGATACCATTTCTTTATGAAAACTTCCACTTGGTGCTGCAAAAGGTGGAAATAGAGAAGTCTGCCAACTCACATAAGGATGCATTAACATCGTCTTCAATCAACTGATTTAAACAATCAATAGTAGGAATGCAGAAGTTAAGTCTCGAATCATGTTTGTAAAAGTCAGGCCTGTTCAATTGAGTATGACGCCTCAACCAGATCAGCATGTTTGCACTTGCAACCACGGCCACCCCGATCAACACCATTGATTTTAGGCAAGATACTGCAAGAGAGATTACTCACCAGTCAGACTCGACCTTGATCGATGGCGAAGTGTCACGGGTGCCTAATATGATCTGCGCAGCGACAACGGGAAACAATCACTGTACATAGCCATTACCACCATGTGGTGGGAAATGTGTTCCCTAACTGCTCGCGAAAAGGGTATCCAGCAGCTCCTTCCAGTAAACGACGGCGGTGTCAGATGTGGTTCAAGGCAGAGCCTAACTGATCATGTGAGGAGATGTGCGGTGGTAAAGCAAACAGCCGTAGCAAAGTAATAACTTAGTTTATATGCAAACAATTCAAGGTTGCTTCCATATGATCCTGAGTGGTGGAAATAAAGTAAGAACAACTGAAACCGTAGAAAGCCAAAGAGGCAATTATGTTGACACTCGTATGATATTTGCTCCTTTTATGGTTAATGCTAAATCTAAGCTTAGAATAACTGGAAGTCATGCACAAAGATATTCCATGATGATGTAAGTAATCACATTTAACTTTCTAGCTAAGAAAGGCAGTTTATTACACACCCTTGACATGATGAAACCAACAATTGCGGGAAGTTATCAAAGTGGATTAACAAAAATAAACCGAGGGGAGACCATCATGCTTGTGTGTGGCATGCTCAACTACACCATTTCTCATCTTTGTTAAAAAAAAACCATTTCTCATCACTATCACTGTTTCAGCAGAGGTTGACTTCCTCAGCATCACCCGGAACAGACGAAGCTCTGTCCAATAAATAATTTTGTGAAGTGAAATAACCATAAATATTGTTTGCACAAGCATATGAAATAAATGATGAACTGAACAATAATGTCAAAAAATGGTTTAGTGCTTATGCAATAAGCGGCCCTAGATTCCAAAATTTTCATCAGGTTTGGGGCAGTTTTCGGTTACATAAAGAATACATAAAAAAATATGTATATACTGATTTTACCTCCTGCTAATAGATATTATGGTAGCTCCACTCCATAAATATGATATTCCACATGTTGAAAACCTAGAAAATCAGAAAGAAGGATCTCGCTCAGAAATCTTAGGAACCAGAATTCTAAAAGATAAATACATCAGTCTCACTCTCGGAGCAACTGTGTATAAATAATTAACCGCCAGATAATTTACCTAAGCCTTCTTTTCGGAGCTGGACCGACCCCATTGTGATACTCAATGTTGGAGAATACCAGCACGTAGAAAGCAAATTGCAATGGAGGAGATACAATACATATAGAATCAACTTCTTACGACCAAGCTTAAACAACTATATGATATGAGACGTAATAACCAAATCAAATAGGATTAATCACTTGTTGTGAGGGAGGTATACCACACACGCACCAAATCAAACTTAGGACTGTTCCACATCGCTCCAACACACCGTAAATCATCAATATAAAATTCCTTTTACAGTCACCACCATTGCTGCCAAATTAGCCTTGACGTTGGGCATGGGTGTTCTGGTGAAGAGATCTTGGGAATTAATCTACAAACAAAGTACTTAGTAGAACCTGTTTGACTGCCATACACAAACCACCGCCAGGCTTACTTACCAAAGCATGATGAAATCGTGATCCCAAATTGCAAAATTAACGAAATCGATTCCAATCCATGGGGTGTAGGGACATACCTGTAGCCCGGCAACTTAGGAAGCAATCCATGGGGAGTAGCAGGCCCGATTTCCCCCGGCGGCAGCGACTCATAAGCCCAGCCATGCTGACTGTGGGGAATGCGAGCGGCGGGTGCGAGGGCGTTCGGCTTGGAGCGGCGCGAGGTCGAAGGGGAGGAGCCAAGATGTGAGAGCCGTGAGATGTGAGAGCGGGGATCCAAAAAACCAAACTGCCAGACATAGGAAGGACCGAAGGAGATGAGCAATTAGCGGGATCTGTTTAATTAAGCGCTCGTGGGTGAGGAAGAGATGGAGGGGAGAACGAACGAATCTGGATCGTTTGATGAGTTCGGGTGTACGGTCCAGATCTAATTTTCCTGCAAAGTTTGCTCTTTTATAAGTAGTGGAGATGCGACCAAGGCCTAACCCAGCCATCAGGCCAACATATTTAGGACTAGACCTGGAAATTTTGGGCCCCTTATTCTACGACCAAGGCCTGGTCCGGCCACCGGACCAACATATTTAGGCCTAGACCTAGAAATTTTGTGCCGGGCTTCTGGGCCTAGCTGCCCATGCCCAAGTATACTTCCAACACGGCTTTGTCGATCACCAAACTATTAGATGCAATAGATTAAGTTTAATTATCTGCTGACACGTATGATGCATAAGTAGGTTTTTTGTGTTGTGAAATGTATATGTAGATTGCCTAGCCCTTTCCATCAGTTCGGACTTTTGGTTCAAGTGGCTAGTGCGTGAAGCTTAACATAGTATTAGAGCCCCAGGTCTCGAGTTCAAATCCTGGCTTTCACAAGGTTTTCGCAATTAAGTCTAAAAATTGTTGTTGCCCCCCTCTTTAGCCACCGTTGATGCCCTGTTTCGGTGTGCTCTTATTCTTTCACGTGTTGACTTTCTCTTCTCCCATCACACGCGAGTGGGGGTGTTGTGAAATGTATGTGTGGATTGCCTAGTCATTTCCATCAGTTCGGATTTTTGGTTCAAGTGGCTAGTGCATGAAGTTTAACATCTTGCACAACACATTGGCCAAAGCCAGCTCGCTAACACATACGCTGGAAAATTGAACACTGGTCTAAAACCTATAGGGGTTTCTACAAGAAAAATCCTTTCTTTCTAGTCCAATCTAGAGGGTGCAGACACACCTGCGTGGATGGAGTTCCTGCCCCTAGCACAAGCATATCTTGCATTATCCTGCACGCTGACTGTCACAAACCGCATTTCCATGTTGCACTTGAATTGTGACGTTCGATGTTTTTGTAAGTGCAAGCAAATGAGATTTACCATGGACTCAAAATTGGCTTAACATTTTTTTACTGAATTTATTTCTTTGACCTAACCACCAGCTCTCTAGCCACTCAGTTAGTTACTGTGTAGATATACATATCAGAAATTCATTCACAGTGAAGGGTCCAAACCACACCTCCCTAGCATAAACACACTGGACAAATATGTGTTCTACATTGTGTTCTTGAAGATTGAGTATGGCTTGTCGATCACAGGACCGCTCGATGTTAGAAAGCTAGCCTTACAAATATTTGGCATTTGGCTAGCGCACAACGTTTTAGGACACATTTAACCTCTACAAGGATTTCCTGACCGCAAGATAGCATATTGCAGATGGATTGAGCGGAGTAACTTTCATGTCGGCATGGGTAAGTGAATTTATCAGAAACTTTATGCGGCATGCTTCCTATCTGACGAGTCAGTAATATGATGACCAAACCGAACACACCCGGGGGACACGTACCACAACCGGATTGGTCTCCCTAGCATGTTGTACACCCTTCCCCCATCTTTCTCCGTTTGTTCCTACCCACTCGTTTCTCCCCGCCACACAATTCCTTGCTCTTTGCTATTGTCCGAAAAAGCTTCCGCTACTACATCTTCACATGTCAAAGAATAGTTATATGATAGCATTTGTACTAAACAGTATCTCCAAGACGAAGCTGATGCTAACATACTATTTATATGAAACATTTTTACTTCTTTACAATTGAATCTATGTCTAAATTCTCACTATGTTTTTATGTCCGCCACAATCAAATAATGGTAAGTGATATCAAACTCCGTCTGAATGTTGCCAAATCATAAAGTATGACAACCACATCCATTAAAAAAATAGCTAGTTTAATCCACTTATGGGCAACATAATGTGTTTATACGTTATCTTGTTATTTAGTATATTTAAATATATTTAAAGAATGTTCTACATTGCACGAGTACCATAAATGCAATAATAGATAGCTCTAGAGCACAATTCACCATCTTGGTTGTAAGTAATACAAATTTATAGTTTACAAGGAGTAAATAAGTAATTTGTCCTTGAATCATCTTCTTGCTTTCTTGCTAGTTATTTGTGTCATATGGTAGCACACCACTTGTAATCGGAATACTAGGGGTGCGTAGGTAGATGGGCACATCACTAGTATTCCAATTACTAGTGGCATGTCAGGTGTACATGACTAGCATCTGTTACTAGAGGATACCCCGCGCGTTGCAGCGGGCCCTTTTAGAAAATTATTACTAGACAATATGAATGTTGAAATATCATATATAGATAAGATGACATAACTTGAAAGGTTACAGATATAGTGTTCAACTAAGGATATAGTGTGGACAAAATAATGGTTTAGCAAGCTATATAGAAGTAAGAATTGGAAAAAAAAAATCAATACAGCTGATATTGATTAGAGAAATATATTTTATACCAATTTGGTACATTGTAGACAACATGCTGAAATCAAGTGTAAGCTACATAAGGGTAGGTGGAACGTGAACCCAAAGATGCACCGCAGAGTTTTTTTACTGCCAAGTCATGGTTTCTTATTTTAGTACATCACCTTCTCATTACTTTTATAGATTAAATCTCATGTCATCGTTCAGATATTCTGAAAGTGAACCAAAACAAACATGAGTATTGAGTTATTATTTAACAAAATTGCATATATAGAAGAGGAAACACAATGAATAATAAGTGACCAGGCCAATAGTTGCAGCTTGTCCAAGATGGACAATTGATCAATAGATGTATAAACCGGTCTATATGGACCTGGATGTGAGCAACACAACAGAGACTATTAGAAGCAAAGCACAACTAAACATCTGTGAAGTAGAAGACGAACAAAACAGTTTTTTTCTTCTATATTGCATGAACATGTCAATGTGTAACTACGTTTAACTTTATCATCGCCAGTTCACCATATGCTCCCTGCAAAAAGAATCAATTTTGAGCACCCCCGGTGACCATTTCAAAATATCCTAGGCCCAGCAGATCATGCGACGGTGACCAAAGCATGTCGAGGTGAAATGCTTTGTCCTATGCACGAGACTTCGCGATTCGACAGTAGCGCCAGAACGGAGGCAAGTCGTTTCTGCCTTTGGTCCGGGCAATCTGTACGTCGTTGGGTCAGATAAGCAGATTCAAATCCCCAACGTTGTCTTTAGAAGAGGCTACCTGAACGTTTATTTGTTTCTTGCAGTAACAAGATCACCATTAACTCAATTCAACGTTCAATGACCAATCACATTCGATCAAAGTCTTGGAGACCGACTGAGAGGGGCCGCAAATGCTGCATGCATCCACGTAGTATCTATCACCAGAATGGACAGATGGATCCATCTCTAGCTATTGGGTCGCACTCGGTAGCTGAGGCAGGAAATTCAACACGGTGCCGCGTGACGATGTGTAGGCTTCTGTGTCGATCTGCCTGTAACCCGTTCTGATCAAACGAGATGATACAATCTGATGGCTAATGCATGGACTTTTGGCATAAACAACGGTGATCGTCCAGTAGTGACCATATACCCAAGTTGAGGAGTGGAGTATATAGTACAGGTAGCCAGGTAGGTAGGTTGTGTTCCCTGCCTGATGGCTTGTTAGTATCAGCATAGGTAGGTAATGGTATTTCCAGCTGCCCGACTAAAATTATAGTTTGAAATGAATCGAATCCCTGAAGAGTCACTAGTGTACATGTTGTGATCATAGCGATAACGCATGGTGCTGTATGGCGGAGTAGATTCGTTAATTGCATGCCTTGTCAGGTCTTCTTGGTCTTGTTCATGACAAGGCGCTGAAAAACGACTTTGGGGCATCGAGTACACAGTTGGATCCATCCGCGGGTCCTACCGTACATGCGCGCACGCGCTTTGTAGATACGCGCTACCTTGATTCTGCTCGTGTGTGATATTGAGATGGTTATGCGCATAGATACGCTATTTTTGGTCAAGTGTGAGTGTAACTGGTCTGGTCGGTCGAGCATCGCAGTCAATAATTTTTGGACGACCAACAGGCTATAGCCAATGGTCGATTCAGACATGCACCGATCTTTCCGTTCATCCAGGTACGTGACCGTACTAGCTATACATCGCGACTAAGATGGGCGATGTGACCTGAGACCATGCACGAATATCAGAATGAAGACGGAGGTGATGGTGATGATGATGATGATGATGATGATGATGATGATGATGATCAGACTCTTGTCTCGGTATCATGCTGTAAGATGAAGAACCATGATTTGTTTTGATTTTTCTATTTGGAAAATGTATGAGTCCTGAAGATAATTATCTATTGGATTGTAATCCCATGATGACTAATTATTTATGTTTGTTTTCCACCAACGGCGCTATCGGCTCAGTCTTCCTTGTGCCTGTTAAGCTTCATGCACTAGCCACTTGAACCAAAAGTCCGAACTGATGGAAAGGGTTAGGCAATCCACATATACATTTCACAACATCCCCACTCGCGTGTGACGGGAGAAGAGAAAGTCAACACGTGAAAGAAGAAGAGCACACCGAAACAGGGCATCAGCGGTGGCTAAAGAGGGGGGCAACAGCAATTTTTAGGCTTAATTGCGAAAACCATGTGAAAGCCAGGATTTGAACTTGAGACCTGGGGCTCTGATACCATGTTAAGCTTCATGAACTAGCCACTTGAACCAAAAGTCTGAACTGATGGAAAGGGTTAGGCAATCCACATATACATTTCACAACAGTGCCTACGGCCACCGTCGGCATAGCTTCTTCGTGTGCCGAAAGTGATTGTTGGCACAACAAATCTTGTCAGCACAGGAGGATCCCTTTAATAGAGAGATAAAAGGCGTTAGGACTATGCCCTAAGCCGATGGCAAAGCCGTTGGCACAAGCTTTTTTCTTTTTGCTTCACGCAACCCCTCTCCCTCCTTGGATCGATATCGCCTTTTTAGTTTTGAAAAAAATAAAATAAATGATAGAAAATTCAAAAATAATCGTTCGAGAAGTTGATGTGTTATGTCATCTAGTTTTAAGAAAAACTAAAAAAAATGAATTTGACTTTTTTTTGCAAAATTGTGTCATGTATCGATAAAACGGGTTTTCTGGTTGCATATGACCTCCGATGAAAATGAATCTATGCAAAACTATTAGACAATATTTTGATTGCTCAAATTCAAAACATAAACATGACCTTTTCAGCTTTTAGTTTTTGAGCAAAAAAATAATTAAAAATAAATTTATTTTATTTTTTAAGGTTTATTATCACTTATCTTATTCATTGTTGTTTACTTAGATAATTGTCCGAAATTCAAAAAATAAATAAGTGTGATGTCATGGAACAAGGTTTAATAGGATTGATACGGTGTTATTGTCAATAAAAAATAGCTCCTCTGTAGGAAGCACACCCAAAAGAAACAGTGAAATTAAGCTTGCTGGGATTGGAGTAATTTGAGCATGGGTGACTAACCAGGAAGTTTGACCATGAGTGTAATGTGACCTGAGATTAAGTTAAGATTAGAAATGATCCATGTGAGAGAAAAAATATGGAAAAAAAAGTTTTGAAAAAATCCAAGCCAGAATTGTCAACCGGCCGTTAGTTCTATGCCAAAGTTTGTGCCGATGGTAAATAGGTCTGTACCGATAGGGTATTGTGTCGACATCCACCTTGTATTTTCCCTGTAGTGATGAACCATACTACATGGCGTGGAAACATACGAGGATAAAGTAATTATTCTCCTTCGGATACGGAATTAGTGTCCAAAAATAAATAAAAATAGAGATTAAATTGGGAGTAATTAATTAGCATGATAGGAGCCATTATTATGGAAGCATTCAATATGAGTCCTCGTATCATGCAATGTGTCGCGCGGGCCTTGTTTGTAGTAAAATCTAACATCCATCCTCCTTCTAATAGCGCCACCAGACGTTGGTCCGATGGGAAGACAGGTATCGGACGTCGATCCCTAGTGGTTCCCGTAATCTTAACTTACATAAAAGCTTAACGTAACTTATTCATGGATGACAAGGGAGTATGAAAATTCCTAATTCAAGAAGGAAAGTGAATTTTCAAGCTTGAAAATCATTTCTAGATGTTACAAATGAAACTACAAAGTAAAATTGGCGTGAACAGTTGATTTTGATTACGAAGCAGTTATATCGACGTCGATCCTACTTACCTTGTCGTGACAAAAGATAAAGTGCCACGCACCTTTTGATTGCACAAGCCCAAACAATCCCATTTCAAGAAAATATAGAAGTCCAAAGAGTCCCCTGCTACGTTTTGGACGCTATCGATCATTAACTTCACTTTCCTTGCGAGTGCGCTGGGTACAATCGTACACGTATACTTGCGTTACTTGTAGGTCCGCCCTGGCGTCTGCTATGCAATTGGAACGAACAAACCTGATAAATTCTACCAGTATCATCGACATACAGGGCCGGTCCTGAGATTTTGAAGGCCCGGGGCGGAACCAAAATCTGGGCCCTATGGTGACCAAAATAATTACTATAATTTATATGTGTACGTACATATGAAGTTCGCTAAAGTAATATTGATATATACATATTGATTTGCAATTTTTTTGACATTACTCATCGTCTCGAATGGTGGTATATCAGTAAATATTTTTTGATTATCACATCGATGGTTCCCAGAACCATGTCGTCAAAGAGGTTGTGGGCACAATGCGGCCTACATTCGACCTGGCCGACGATGGTTAGTCTCGATCTCCTATCGAGAAATGGTTGATCGTCGAGACATCCAATGAAAAATTAGACTAGTACCTTGATATGACTTGAAGTTACATTGTGCCATGATCTAAAGAAAACGTGTAATGAAAAGAAAAATAAGTGGTTTTTTTAGCAACGAAAAATAACCGAGTCGATTGCTTGTTGCATTGTTGGATCGACATTCTGCTCTGGACAATTTTCTAATCAACGTGGCCTATTTGATCCCCTTTTAGAGCTAATAAAGGAAAAAAGAAAAGCCCAAGCAAACCAATAAAAAGGCCCAAAGTTAGCAGAAGAAGAAAAGCCCAACTTCTGGTCCAGTCGGACACTCGCGGCATATCTTCGTCTTCTTCATATAGCTGAAGCTGAATAGAACTCCCGAACGAGCTCGATCTAATGGCGCCGCCGCCAAATTCGCCGCTGCATATGCCTGAAGTAGATGGGATCTGAGGGCCCCTTGGTTCGTCGGGCCCGGGGCGGCCGCCCCTCCCGCCTCCCCTAGAGCCGGCCCTGTCGACATAGGCCTCCTTTGATTCATAAAGGTTGTATAGGAATTATGTAGGAATTAAATCCAATGTAAATAATTCTACATAATCAGTTTGATTTATAAGAACATATCCTATAGAAACTAGTCCTATAAGAATCTTATAGTGTAAATCCTGTAGATAAAAAACATTATATCATACCTCATGGAATAATCCTTTGCTACAATCAAACACACTTCATCTTTTCGTAGGATTCAAGTAGGTATGACATTTTAATCATATGATTTTCCTATTCCTATGTTATGAATTAAAGGAGCACATATGTTCTTGATTGGGTTTTCTGAAGAAAAATTGGACTCTTAACAGAAAACAAATGCTATCGAATGGGACTTATTTCAACATTATGACTGTATATATGTCATTTTTTCTAAGAGAAGTTTCATCGCAATATGCACTATGGATTGTCTCAATAAAAGTTTACAACTCACTAGACGTCAGTCGAAAAAAACATAATTTTTCTGTGTGTTTACAACATAGCTGAAACATTTCTTTCGCGATCACATGCTAACCAAAATAAATCAATAAGAACACCAAGATATGGAACACAAAAAGTATGGGCTTGCAATAGAGCACTATTGGTCTCAGAAAAATAGATCTTGTTTTCATCACTACTTTATCGAGGATCAAGTTCATTCAAATATCCATGGGATGCTATCACAAGGATAGAATGTCATGAGGGCAGAGAGGGGAACCGTCGCACCCTAACATGGAGTTTTTTTTTATGTTAGGCTCGTGCTCCTCTATGCTAAAACCTCCTTATAATTGTGTGCTTTAGTGTTCATGCCCACCTTAAATAAATTCTGCACCAATTTTCTTTGATTGCCCCTCCTCAAATAATGTTACTTCCTGGTCTGTCCCCGGAATCTGCATCAGCCTATTGAACTACATGGTTCAGGAGGAGTTTGTTTTCCTGATCATGGAGAAAATGAAATATAAAAAATTTATAAATGAGAAAAATCATGAAACTTACAAAATTAAAAATCATATGTATCTAAAATTATAAAACAGATAAATGAAAAGTGATTATATTTTAAAATCATAATTAAGTGCCACTATGTACTATTGAAAAACCCTAAAAAATAGATAATAACTACGACTAGGAGGCAAGTTGATCGACGAGCAAAGGACGGATATGTTCCTTGCACAGCACGCACGATACATACATGGCTGGAGAGCACCGTCCTTTGCTCTTCGATCAACTTGTGGTGGCGGTTCGTTATACACACATATCGCCATCGATCCTACTATGATCGTGACAAAAAATTCGTAATTCCACGTACCTTTGGACGCACAAGTCAAACCATCCTACTTTTATATCTTATCTGTTGTTGTCAATACAATGTCTCGATGGTACAGGTGTAAGTACATACTTGCTGGCCGCCGTGGCTCCTTGGATGCAAATTGGAAGGAACCTGCCTGACAAATGCTACTAGCATACTACTAGCACTAAGTACATGTTCTTAATTAGGTTGTCTCGAGAAAAACTCAGCTCTTATAATACAAAACAGATGGTGCTGACTCATATTTACAGTCACTCACAGGTACGGTTGGTTTGGTTTGCTAATGTGGTTCTCACGGCATTGTCTTGCAGCCGGGTGGTGTCGGTACTAGCTTGTGTGGGACTGAGGTGGCTCAAGTTTGGAATTTATGCATAGGGCAACATTATGATTGATGTTACCAATCACCGTATCAAGTATGCGTCGGTATCAGCCGTGGTACTGTTTGTCTTTGGTCTGAGAAGCTTCACCGAAATATCCAGCTACCAGCTGCATCAGTTCTTCCAAAAAAGCTGTCACGAAGTGGTACTCGTGAACTCCTAAGGACAAATCATAACGTTAAATGGATGCACAACAGTCAACAAAGCTATGGTTTGCAGAATATCTCATAAATCTAAGAATAATTTATGAAAGAAACGTTAACTGGTACCTTGATCAATCTGCATATCTGTATTCAAAACAGAATGTCAATAGTCAAAGTGGTCCGTTGGTCTCCCTTCTAACGATACTTAGATAGTACTTTATACATAAGCTATGGTTCTTGGCAATCAGGAAAGGTCACTTAACGTGCACTAGTTCATTATACAATGCCATTATCCAACCGATAATATCAGTCGATAAAAACAAGAAGATTTGGAAGATGAAGATACCGCTCAAACTTAAAAATTTTGGCTGGTATTTGCGTCGAGGAGTAATCGTAACCAAAATAATCTTGTGAAACGCAATTGGCGTGCGGTGTGTTTTTTTGTCAACACGATGAGACGATTAAACACTTGTTCTTCCAATGTCGCTTTGCCAGATCTATATGGTCATGCATTCAAGTAGTTTCTGATCTGTATCCCTCGACTAGTGTGACCAACATCTTCGGTAATTGACTCCATGGGATCGATCACAGATTTGGAATGTTTATTAGGGTGGGGGCGCTTGCCATTATATGGTCGCTATGGCTGTGTAGAAATGACAAAGTTTTTAATGATAAGAATTATTCTCTCTTGCAGGCTATCTACAGATGTACCGCTACTCTTCGTTCTTGGTCTGCGCTGCAGAAGGTGGAGAACTGCGACCTGTTTACGGAGGTCTGTACACGGTTGGAGGACACGGCGAGGAAAACTTTTTCCCTACATGGGTGGCAGCATAATCTACAGACTGGGCCTCCGCCTTCACCTTAGGCGTTTTACATTTCCTAATATCTGATATGTAATTCGCCTTTTTTAGCTCTCCAGAATACTGAGACTCTTTGAACGGCTGTGTGCATCTTAGCTATGCAGAAATCGGGTGTAATTGCTTTCTATGAGTAATAAAGCGTCCATTATCAAAAAAAAAAAAACTCGAGACCAAGAACTACATGAGTTGGTGTTAACATCTTTTGTGGTCCTTGTCTGTTGTCAATGTTAACTTGACATGGATTCTAGGATGATATTTGGTATTGTTTGTAGCTTTTATTCTTGGAGGTACCTCTTCGAGATTCTTGTTGCACTATTTTGATATGTATTTACCTTGGTCAAATGTTGCCACAGTATCAGCGCTCACAGGGCTTATGTTCTAGACCTATATAGTCAACAACTATAGTTAAGTTCTACATGCATTTTTGGAACCTAGGTTCACATAGACCCAATAATGAAAATTGGTGAAAACCATAGCTATTAGTCTTAAACGGTTTAAAAAATAATTTAGGCATGTAGACACATATACATATGAAATCTATTGCATACTAAAGGAACATATATGGGTATAAAATAGATACGTCACGTTAATCCACATTATCGGGATTGTCTGGGATTTAAGAAGACTATTTCATCGGGATCTAAGCACGTAATAATGTTTGCCAAAATTTATTTCAATTGGAGGAAAATTTCACTTTCGTATGAGGATTTATACCCAATTGTTGGACATGTACATCTACTTCCCCAACTAACTGAGCTAGGTTCATTACTTCTGTTTGTCATGATTTATATTGAGTAGATAATTGTATTCTCTTCCATTGTGTAAATAAGAGATTTTAAGAATGATATGGGACTCTCATCGATGAGAGCATCATCACAAATAGCAAGTTTATCATTTTCATCCTCACATAACATAGTATTTTCTAAGCATGACGGGTTATCAAGCAAAGATGGGCCAACATTTCAGTTTTGTAGTTATCATCATATGTTGGTGGTAAAAGTGGAAATCCCACTCTTCCCCAAGCTTAATTAGATGGAACTATGGCTTTTTCATTTTCTTCTTTATGTAATAGGCTAGTGTTTTCTTGTGTTGTTGTGTTCCTCTCATTATAGTCAACAACATATATATTATCAGAAAAATTTTCCATACAAAAATCAAGGATAAGAGTGACATCACTATCATGTTTGTTAGTCACACCAGTAGCTTTATAGATATCATCAATGAAGGTTTTAAATTCATAGGCTGCCATAAAGATCACAAATTGCTCTACTTGTTTGATCTCTAAATGAACATAACTATAAGCATGATAGGATGAAATTGTATGTTCTTTATGGGATCTACATTGGAAGTCAAAGTGTTCACAGCAGCAAAAGTAACAAGTCCTTTCATAATATGCAAGCAACTCTTTGTCAATATGTTTCTGAGATTTAAATAACTCATCCAAATGTTTCCCTTCTTTTGAATTTCTGCGTTCACTCCATAAGTCTCCAATAATGGACATATGAGCATTTTCTATGGTATTTTTCATTCTTATGGTTTTTGTGTTTTAAAGAAAACTAAAAATACTAAAAACAAGATGAAGAAAATTACTTTGAAAATCAAAAGGAGAAATAAAAGCTCACAGTGGTGCGACCTCCCCAAGCTTAGGTGTAAGCACAGGGTTGGTGAAGATGTTGATGTGATGTCCCTCTTGCAACTTTGGCGCTAGAAGATGTTCTAGCAGTTGCAGTGGGGATTAACCACACTACAGCCAAAGTGATGTAGCTTCTTGGAATTCCTCGGCAACAACGCCAGAAAATTGTTCTTGATGAAACAATCTTTGTGTATCAATTTGTTGAAATTTCAAGTGCACAATATTGTAGAAGCATATTTTCCCCACAAGGGTGACTCGAGTGTTTATATCGAACTTTCGGGGAATTGACTTACAAGCTGAATTCTTCCTTCTCCCCTTGTAGCAACCTGCAAAATAAAATTCTTACCTGTATCCCCAAATCCACCGCGTGGTTATCAAGCACAAGCTTTCGTATTAGTAATAGGAAATACATGTAAACTAAATAAAAAACAAGTAAAGGCTAAGGGTATTTGGGTTATGTGTGTATGTATGTATTTTTGGTATTTTTGGATTAAAGAAATATAAAGCAAGGTAAAGGTATTGGAAAGGTGTTTCTAGTAATTTAAAATGGACCGGATTTCATGGGTTCGCTTGTCTACTCTCTTTTTAAGTTGTAGTGGACACTAACAATTCATCAATGGCATAATATTGGTGAAAATTCAATATGTGTTTTATAAGCATTCATATGAGTATTACGTCCTAACATAGAGATGATGCAACACATCTCTCTTATACTGCTCAAGAAAGGGAAAACTCCAAGCAATCTTGAATTAAGAATCAACATAGTATGGCCTGCTTTTATCTTTTACACTATGTAATTCTGGAACTTCGGTTTGTGTACGGCTGTGTGCATCTCAGTTATGCAGAAGTCGAATGTGATACTTAAAACTTTTAAGTAATAAATCGCCCATTAGCAAAAAGAAAGCAATATGACATAATGTTTGAATATCAAATATGCTACCTTGAACAAACAAGATGATCACAATGTCGGATGGGGCTATGGGAGACGCTGCAGTCGGTGAGAGGTGACGGAGCTGGAGGCTGGTGGCGGCGTCGGAGACGAGGGAGAACACATGCACGGCTCAACTCCAGCGTGGTGTGCGGCTATTTGTACGGAGTTGGTTTACTATAACACTATAGTTGCTTTTCCATAGCTTCAAAGTTGCTTCTCGATTTTTTTATCGAAAAATATGCCAATGGGATCTACTTTGGAAGATCTCGTCGCTAGAGGCCTAACGGTGGAAACAGATCGCCATTTCAAAAAATGGTTTTAAAATTATGACCTCTTTTCTTAAAAAAATGCATGATATTAAATGCACGTGTAGCCTTCATGTGCTGAACTTTCTATTTTTTAGAGATGGGTGCTTGAATGAGAGTGGATTTTGTACACCCAACCATGGGTGTAGGTGTTTCCATCAACGTTCATTGTACTTTGAGATTCGGATAAAAAGAGGAGAGAGAAAGAAATCTTTCCATCTACCATGATGGGCACGAGTCTCGAGAAATAAATGGTGACGGAAACCCTCACACATATGCGTGAGTGTATAAAAGCTCCTCTTTTTATCCGAATCTCAAAGCACAATGAACGTTAACGGAAACATCTACATCAATGCTTGGGTGTACAAAATCCACTCTTGGTGCTTGAATGGACTAATAGCACCCGAGTGCACGCTAGCAGTGTCCATAATTTAGTTTGTTGAGCTCGGAGTTGAAACAAATTAGGATGCGGAGGTTCACGTCACTTTCTGATCTTTCACGCGCAAACGCTTGACTTGACTTATGCCCACGCTGCTAGTACCCTTTTGTCTCTGCCGGGAGATTTTATCAAGGAGACGACTGGGTTTTATAATATCTCATCATCATCATCAGATGTATGACCATAGTATGGCCTTAATTTCCATCATCTTTTTTTTCTGTAATACATATTGAATTTCAAGAACCCTAGGAAAACAAAGATCCATGTCGTTAATCTGTACAAAAAAAGGCAAGTTTCCCGATTTATTGACACTTGGATTTTGTTACAAGACCCAAGAAAAAAAAAACCTTGTGGAAATGCATGCTAGAAAAGGTGAAGTTGCCACCCCCAACATTACATCACAATCGAAGCGACAGCATCACCTAAACCTTGAGCAGAAGTGGGACTAAATTACAACAAAGTGTACGAATTAAACCAAAGAATTCCTTGTTGCACGCCTCTTGTGCGCTGCTCGCGGCCGGATGCGCGCGCTTGAAGCTGCGCAACATGCTCGGCGATGCAGCGAAGGGCCGCTCAAGTTACTGACCTGACCTGAACACACATACACGTTCTTCGTGTAGACACATACCACGTAATACTAGTAGCTTGGTTAATGTACAGCTTAAACTTCTTGAAGGCGATTTTTCTTAGCCCTTTCATTCGTCGAACATCTTGAAGGCGAAGTTGCCTTGGTTGGCGAGGTCGTCGATGATCTGGAAGTCGATGTCAGGGGTGCCCTGGAACCAGAGCGGAGTCGCGGGGAGCGGCGGCGGGACGGCCGGTGCTGCGTCTGAAGAACAATTCGAACATAAACCATCGAAATTCAGAACATTTCAGAAGCATATAGAAATTGGGGCGAGTGATCTGGTCGGATGCTTACTCTGCAGGAGTGGGAGGTCGTTGCTGCTGTGGCTGGCGTGGGGGAGCATGTCGGCCTCCTGGAGGCTGGCGCGCTGCTCGAACGCCTCAAGAAGCAGCTGGTGCACGTACGCCTTCTGCGCCCTGTTGAGGTGCTGCGGCACGCACTCGACGCCGGCGAGCTCGATCTTGACGAGCTGGCAGATGGAGTTCACGTACACGGTGGCGCCGCCGACGCCGCCGGTCTGCCCTGCGGTGTACGCGTACACCCTGTCGCCGGCCTCGCATTGCCTGGCGTGTTTCGTCGTGGCCTCCCACATCCTGTCAGTCATCCGGTATCCACTTGTTGGTCCAACATGGCTTGGTTAAACAGACCCAAGTCGAGAAAACCAAAACTTCCCAAGCTCTTCGGGGTTGAGAGCCGTTCCCAAGACCTCCAATGGATTTTCTTCTTGCCGTTCTCTGTTCCCCACCACTGATTTGCGATTGATCGCCGCATGGATTCACGGGTGGAAACTGGCAATTGAAAACAGCTCATCATATAAGTAGGTATGGCATAAATAATAGATTTCAGAAACATCTCTGCCCCCGCTCGGGAGAGGGGACGATCAAAGCAACCACTCATACGCTGGTAACGTTGCCACATGCGGGTGATAAGGAACTTGAAAGTGCGAATAGGGGACCTGCCCACATAGCTCCAAAGTTGCTTCTCAATTTTTTTATCGAAACATATACCAATGGGGTCTACTTTCAAAGATCTCGCCGCAAGAGACCTAACGGTGGAAACGGATCGCCATTTCATAAAAATGGTTTGAAAATTTTGACTTATTTTTTTTTTAAAAAAAAATACACGATATTAAGTGCACGTGTAACCTTCATGTGCTGAACTTTCTATTTTTTAGAGGTGAGCACTTGAATGGACTAATAGCACCCGAGTGCACGCTAGCAGTGTCCATAATTTAATTTTTTTAGGGTAAAACACAATATATTAAGCTAGCAACCCGCCTCATTAAGTGTCCATAATTTAGTTTGTTGAGCTCGGAGTTGAAAGAAATTAGGATGCTGAGGTTCACGTCACTTTCTGATCTTTCACGCGCAAACGCTTGACTTGACTTGTCCCCACGCCGCTAGTACCCTTTTGGTCTCTGCCGGTAGCTTTTATCAAGGAGACGAGTGGGTTTTATAATATCTCATCATCATCAGATGTATGACCATAGTATGGCCTTAATTTCCATCATCTTTTTTTTCTGTAATACATATTGAATTTCAAGAACCCTAGGAAAAGAAAGATCCATGTCGTTAATCTGTACAAAAAAGGCAGTTTTTCCCCTTTATTGACACTTGGATTTTGTTACAAGACCCAAGAAAAAAAAAACCTTGTGGAAATGCATGCTAGAAAAGGTGAAGTTGCCACCCCCAACATTACATCACAATCGAAGCGACAACATCACCTAGTAATCCTTAAGCAGAAGTTGAACTAAATTACAACAAAGTGTACGAATTAAACCAAAGAATTCCTTGTTGCACGCCTCTTGTGCGCTGCTCGCGGCCGGATGCGCTTGAAGTTGCGCAACATGCTCGGCGATGCAGCGAAGGGCCGCTCAAGTTATCGACTCCGACCTGAACAGAACTGAACACACATACACGTTGTTCGTGTAGACACATACTAGTAGATTGGTTAATGTACAGCTGAAACTGAAAGGGCAATCTTGGCCCTTTCAGAAGGCGAAGTTGCCCTGGCTGGCCAGGTCGTCCATGATCTGGAAGTCGATGTCCGGGGTGCCCTGGAACCAGAGGGGCGTCGCCGGAAGCGGCGGCGGGACGGCCGGCGCTGCGTCTGAAGAAAAAATGGATGGAACATGAGACTTCAGAATTCAGAATATTTCAGAAGCATATAAGAAATGGGGGCGAGTGATCTGGTCGGATGCTTACTCTGCAGCAGTGGGAGGTCGTTGCTGCTGTGGCTGGCGTGGAGGAGCATGTCGGCCTCCTGGCGCGCTGGTGAACGCCTCGAGAACCAAAGAGGAGGATGTACCGAAGCTCCTTGGCTGAATTCGCCGATGTGCCAGCTGTAGGAGATGACTCGGTAATCGGCTTTCACCTGCCAGGCTGTTAAATCTGCCAGGACATGCATCTCTTCTCTGCTCAATTAATTAATATAAGCCAGACAGCTAGGAGACAGCGACGTGACTGCCAGCCTGGCTGCCTCAACAACATTTAATTAATGGATGGACCGAACCGATCCATTTTTAATCCCTAAACCTTTTTCTTTTCTCCTCTCGCCGCCACTAGTACTGAGCTAGCTAGCTAGCCCACCAATCCATTCACTCACTCCCGTAATCTTTCCATTTCTTCCTCGCTCACCATTCACTTTCAGTTTCATTAATCCTAGCTAATTTCTCACATGACCTCTCCACATCTCCTACACTTGTCTACTGTCAACTCCACTCATACACGATCCATCCAGGCTAAATGAAACAAACAAGTCTGTGCATTTGCGACAACAAACTGCATTTCATACTGTATACTAGTACTGACGAAAAAACAGCAATACATAGAAATACTACAGCCTGGCCTTTTGTAACACCAAAACGGAGGTCAACTATTTCATGTATATGGAGGCTTAAATCATTCTAAACCGACACCTTCCTGATCGAGCTCCAGCTCTTGTCCTGCAACTTCAACACTACTAGTTATTTTCTCAAACAAACCACCGTCGGTAACACAGCAGACGACAAAGACACGCTTTGTGTTCAGCTAATGAATCAGCACCTGCATCGGGTTATATAAGCAAATAATTCAGCATGGACACCTCTAAATTCTTAGACACCAACATTCATAACCCACCCTTCTGCAAACATTTGGGAGGGAGCAACCAACTTCTGAAATATTCCACATGGAGTACTGAGGTTTCAGAGCTTACATTGCTGTGTCTACCAGATGCACCACCACAACGCCTTGACCAAAAGAAGCAACTGGCCAGCCACCGCAAAGCACATCGGCGAGGGACTTCGCTGGACCAGAGCCCCACGCCGCGAGGCTCAGACAATCCCCAAGCGGGTTGCACAAAGTAGAAGAATCTACCGGCTCATTCTTGGGGTCCTCATCTTCTTCTTATTCACCTGAAATGAAATAACACAGCATCATTCAAAATGGTGCACACCATATATACAACAAAACAGCTAGGGACCTAGGCAAACTGAAACAAACTAGAGCGGACAAAGCCTGTGCATTTGCAACAAACTGCAATTCATACTGTACAAGTATACTGAGAAACAAGCAGCAGTACATGCTTCCTCAGGCTGGACAATTTGTAACAGCAAAACGGAGATAAACATTGCATGTACGGAGCCTTAAATCATTCTAAACTGACAGCTTCCTGGAGCTCTACCTCTTGTCCTGCAAGACACTACTAATTATTTACTCAAACAAACTTGCTGTAACAACAACTTTGCTGTCCATGAACAGGAAGCAATGCTAGGGAACATGGCAAATTCCTGTCCAACCAACCTGAACCAAGCCATGAATTTAATCTACAACATATTCATGCATTAATTCTGGCATGAGCAAATGGAAGCTTCGCACTGCATTTAAAATAGAACAATCATAATCAGTATATATACTAGTCGATTCTCAGCCACCTGAGTGGCTCCACACTGCACTTGAGGATGCTGCCGATGGTGTTCGCCACCGACACCGCCTCCCGGTACCCACCTTCACACCCCGCATCTCCTCTTCCAGTATGATTTGAACCTGAAGAATATGCAAGAATCTCAGTACTGCGTATGCATCACAAACATCAAAGCAACTTAGCACATATACTAGTGCCTATGCACACAACCATTTTTCGTTTACTCAAACGCAAGATTCCTATACTGCCTACCAATTCACACCATCAAAAAAGGCAATTTCGTTTAGGAAAATTACATGGAGAAGAGAGGGGCTCAACAGCAGCAGCTTACTGGGGAGGTGGTCGGCGACAGGAGCACGGAAATGTGGCTGCTGGCAGCAGCTCCGGTAGGTAGCAACAGCAGACACGAACACCCAGCCTTGTCTCAACTGTCGACAAATCACAGCACAGAACAGATACGGCATGAGGCAGAGCAGCGATGCATTCTCGCAGCAGAGATGGTAGGAGGAGAGTCTGACCTAGGTCGTGCGT
The DNA here is from genome assembly GCF_019359855.2 of Lolium perenne. Taxonomy (NCBI): domain Eukaryota; kingdom Viridiplantae; phylum Streptophyta; class Magnoliopsida; order Poales; family Poaceae; genus Lolium; species Lolium perenne. Next base: position 19,296,884 of record NC_067246.2, on the reverse strand, counting down.
GGGGAAGCAGCGAGCGAACTTGCGACAGAGATGAGCTAGAAACTTCCCCAGCTCCACACAGCCACCTGAGTGCCTCCATGATGTTGGCCACAATGCTTCCTCCTCCTGGTTCCCCTCCGACACAGCCAACCCCTGAAAAAATATGCAAGGGTCTCAGCACCGCATATGCATCACAACCATTTTTCGTCCATAGATGCAAGATCCCTAGACTGCCTACCAGTACAACATCAAAAGGGGAAATTTTGGTTGTGCAAAACACAAATTACATGGAGAAGAGGGGCTCACCACCAGCAGCAGCAGCAGCGCGTTGGGGAGGTGGTCTGCGACAGCCAGGCATGAGCTCGGAAATGTGACCGCTGGCAGCAGCTCCGGTAGACATCAGCACGCCAAAGAGCAGAAACGGCATGAGCAGTCCAGCGATGTAAAAAGAAATAATATTGCAGCAGCGAAGCAAGTGAAGGTTGCTAGGAGGAGAGTCTGACCTAGGTCGTGGGGAAAATCTGCCGAGGTCGACGGCGTACTCCTGGTGGCTCCCCTTCTATCGTGGCTTGGCGCTGATGCGGTAGGATCCGACCCGGCGGAACCGGGACGGCCGCCGTCCCCAGGTCCGATGCGCGCGAGCAGGAGGCTGATAACGGCCGCGGTCGCAGGATCTCGAGGCCCAGCCGACGGACGGTCGCCGGGGACGGGGCGGCCTCGCCGGCCCGCCTTGCAAAGCTTGGCCGTCGGCAGCCGCGGGCGGCGCTTGGACGCGCCCGTTCTTCAGGACCTCGTCGGAGGTGAGGCGGAGCTGTGCGGCCGGCGGGGAGAGGTCGACGGCGGCCGGCGGGGAGGAAGGAGGCGGCGCACGGGGTTGGGTTGGGTTGGGTGAGAGAGGAGGCGGCGCGCGGGGCTGGGTTGGGTGGGACTGAGGATGAGTGAGGGTTCGGTCGGTGTGTTTTTTTACCCAAAGGATCAGATTTCGTCTCGCGCCCACTTTTTTTACCCAAATTTTGGTGGCGCCGCGCCCATTTCACCCAAATTTTGCCGCCGGTCAGATTCTTGTGCCAAGTCAGCAATCCGCGGCACTGCTCTCGAATTGACATATCAGCCCTTCAATTCTTGCAGATCCAACGGGTCACATCTCATCTCTCCCTTCTCACGCCCAGATGCAAATGAGCACAGCCCGCACAAGCCTAATTTGCTCCGACTTTTTTTTTGTATGTGTGTGTACCCTTCAATGCATCTAGTACCTAGCTCCACACACACACACATGCGTGTGTTACCCGGTGTCACAAGCTTGCACCTGTGCCGCATATGTGCACACATCATCGAACTCGACATGGTGGGTACATTCTTTTCTGGAAATGGTCCAATGAATACAGTTTGTTGAAGCACAACAACAACAAGCCCGGGATAACACAAGTTGGCGCGGGAACCTCCATAAGAGCAATCGTGCCATGTTGGTGGTAGAGGACCTATATATGGAGTGTCGAGAATGCGCAACGTGTTGGTGTGATATCCACATCTCCCGCCTAGCTGAAGGAAATGTCGGGTCTTGCGTAAATCGAGGATCCACGAACCGAGACGGTGCCTCGAGAAACCCTCCACGTGAAATGCTAGACTCTAGGAGCTCCACTTACGACCACACAACACCCCAAGGCTCGGTGGTGGAGGGTACGTTTCGGGGCCCGTGGTGAATTGGTGGTCTGTGGGGGTGAGGGAGATTGTTGTTGTGATGGGAGGCCACATCGATGATATGAGACTTCTAGATGACATATATATGACACATGGTGGAAGGTTCAATAGGAGAGAGGCAATTTGAAGATAGTAATTTTTTGGGAAAAGGAGAGAGATGCAACCGAGAGAGAGTACGTGACATCAAAATATTATTACGATGGCGGATACACATGAAATAATAGTCATCAAACATTGGTACACCACGAGTTTATCACTCTAGGAATAAAGCTCATCAAATGAAAATGACATAAAATAATAGGGTTTATCTACTTTTGTATAGTGTGATAACAAATTAAATAAAGTATAATGCATGGCTTGTAAAAAATGTATACAATGTACGCGACCCTCTTTACATCAACCTTATATATTCATATGATATGAGGATCACATGCCCACCTCGCGAGATTTCGAGCGTCGCCACTTGCCGAGGAAGATATAAGCTTCTAAGGGAAGGAGCAGCTCCATTCACCGTAGTTAACTCTGATGCAGAGTTGCTGGTGTTGATGATCTCTGAAGGTCGTTGTAGCTTCCCACGTGCTTTTCACATGCACACTACCCCATCGAGCGCCGAACATCGAGACCTCGAGTTTCCCTCCACCCTCCCCGCCTATCGCCATGACTATAAGGAGATGGTTGAGGAAGCACGATCTCGATGAATCCAAGCCCAACCCCTGAGCTTTTATTGAAGAGGTTTGTAGGAAGATTGAAGCATCCCACCGTATTCAACCAATGGAGCACAAACCTCGACAACATAATGCCACCGACATGAAGGGCAAACACTAGATCTACTAGTACTACTATATATAAGGAAGACCCGGCCTCCCCTCCCCCATATTCTCGAGCCGTCAAAGCCACCGGATAGGAAGATGAGAGGATTCAGAGGGAGGGGGAGATGAATCTCAATTGTGGGGTAGGAGAGGAGTTAATATCATAAAACCACCACTTTATAGTTGAAATTTACCAAATGTGACCACTTTACATTTGCGGGACAAAAAACCACCACAATTTTCCAGTCTTTTTCCATGGAATTTGACAGGTTCGGCCCATTTCTCAAGACCAATTTGTTGAGGTGGTTTGGGCCCCACTTGTTAGCCTAATTACAAAATCAAAATAACCGAATAGTGATTAATAAAGGGAAAAATGGATGTGAATGCATGTAGTAGCTTGCTCCACACACGTGTTTTCCGATATCACAAACGACTTGCACATATGTCAGATATATGCACACGTCATTGAACTAGACACGTTGGATATAACTTCCAAGACATTGTTTTCGGGAAAAGGTCTTATGAGTAAAGTTTTTCAAAGCACAAAAAATACGAGATAACATAATTCGCATGGAAACCTCTACGGGAACAATCGTGGCATGTCTGTGGTAAAGGACATATGCGGACTGTGATGGTGTGATGTCCACATCGCTCGCCTAAAGGCAATGTAGATTCTTGCGTAAACCGATGATCCACAAACCGGGAAGGTGCCTTGATTAGGTGCTAGACTATAGGAGCTCCACTTAACACCACACAACACCGAAGGCTCGCCGATGGATGTTAGGTTTTCAGGTCGATGGAGAGTTGGTGATTTGTGGGGCCAACGAAGATTTTTGAGGTGATGGGAGGCCACATCGATAATGGGAGACTTCCATAAGACATATGAGAGAGGGTGGAAGGTTCAATATGAGAGAGAAAGGTCGAATATGATATGTTTTGCGGAAAAGGACAGAGATGCACCGATTCACAAACCCGCGATTCCAGGAAAAAACACATAAAATGACGCATCCTCGACGTAAAAGCATTTTTCTTGGAAATTCTAGAGCGACGGAAAGTTAACTCCTAGTTTAAATCCGGTCAGTTTCCAGCGGATTCGACGAGACACCGCAGGAAGCCACATGCATTTCCAGAATGCTAATGCACGCATATGACATGTGATAGGTGGAGCGTAGGCAGTCTCCTACCACTGCATAGGGATCTCGCACTAACCTTTAACGCCCCATTTAGCTGCTTCACAAAAAAACCCGTTTTGGCACCCCGTAAATGAAAAACGGGTTTCCCGTGGGTCGGATTGGATATCCGAGCCCAGGGCCTTGCTTTCTATACCAGGGCCCACAGACGTGCCCAATATTGCCTCGTTCCAACAAACTATGTCATGCCTGAGCCAGTTTCCAACGCAATTTCCCTAAAAGCCATAGAACTCCGAACGTGATAGCTCTTTTCGTGAAGAGTTTTTCAAAATAACAACCTTATCCAACGTTTGACAATTGATCTAGCTACTAGGACACATAATGAAGCCCCGCGACGCCACACATTTTTCTGATTTTGTCCAGATAAATTTCTAGCCAAAACAGGCCCCCAGGACATGCGGTATCGTTGTTACGGGAGCGGGGGTGCACCGGTTCATGAACACGCGAATCCTGGAAAAAACAACACATAAAATGACGCGCCTTAGAACTCAACACATTTTCCCAGAATTTCTGCAGCGACGAAAAGTTGACCCCTAACTCAAATCTGGCTAGTTTCTAGTGGATTCAGCGGGACACCGTCGGAAGTCGTAGGCATTTCTAGAATGCCAACGCGTGCATATGGCATGTGATAGGTGGTGCGTAGACGGTCTCCTATCACTATGCAAGGTCTCGCCCAAACCTTAAATGCACCCCATGTAGCTGCTTCACAAAGAACTCGTTTAGGCACCCCAAAAATGGAAAATAGGTTGCCTGGGGGCTTGCTTCCCATCCCAGGGCTCACGCACGTGCCCAATATGGCCTTGTTCCGGCAAACTATGCCATGCCTGAGGCCGTTTCCTACGCCATTTGCCCTAAAAAGTCATAGAACTCCGGACATGATAGCTCTTTTCCTGAAGGGTTTCTCAAAATAACAGCAGTATCCCAAGTTCGACAACTTTTTTAGATACCAGTACACATAAAATGATGTCACGTGATGCCACACATTTTTCTAACTTCGTTCAGATAGTAATCTGGCCAAAACGGGGCCCCAAGACATGCAGTGTCGCCTTTACGGGAGCCCCGAAGATCTAGCCCTTTGACCGGCCACGAATGATAGTTGACCCATGGAATTTTATCTCCCTTTGTGTTGTGTTAGGTCGTAGGAACATGTAATAACAACTATTAGCACATCTTACCTCAAGATTTTCTTCCCAGGACGAAACCCTAATCCGGGAGCCCCCGCAGATCTACCCCTTTGACCGGCCACGAATGACAATTGATCCATGGAATTTTATCTTCCTTTGTGTTGTGTTAGGTCATACGAACATGTAATAACAACTATTAGCCCATCTTTCCTCAAGATTCTCTCCGCAAGACGAAACCCTAATCCGGGAGCACCCGCAGATCTACCCCTTTGACCGGCCTCCAATGACAACTGACCCATGAAATTTTCTCTTCCTTTTTGTTGTGTTAGGTCATAGGAACATGTAATAACAACTATTAACCCACATTACCCCAAGTTTCCCTCCGCGAGATGAAACCCTAATCCGGGAGCCCCGCGGATCTACCCCTTTGATCGGCCTCCAATGACAGTTGACCCATGGACTTTTCTCTTCATTTGTGTTGTGTTAGGTCATAGGAACATGTAATAACAACTATTAGCACATTTTAAAGTACACGGTTAGCCAACACGTGAGACCAATATAAAATCACACATACTATATAAAATAAGGATCACAAACATATTAAATAACTAGACACACAAGAGCGGTATGGTTCCCACGTCTTCGAGATGGTATCTGCGCCACTACACCATGAAGCGATCGTCCGCCTCAGCGATGCAATCTGGCGCTGCCCTTGGCGGTAGCGCCGCACATACCCCTTTAAGCAAAGTGGCGGCTCAGGAGTGAGACTCTCGGCTTCCGTCACAGACTGACCTCCGGGAAGTTCATTTGGTGGTGTGGCCGGGTAAACCTCCACGCCGCATTGTCATGTATATGCGCGGGCAGCCTCCTGCTTAGTGTTGAAGATGCGGAGCCACACATGCACTTTAGCGGTAGTGATTTCAGCTGCGAAATGGCCCCTAGTCTACATGCGAACGCCAATGTAGCATGTGTTGCTACAACGAGGAGGAGCCATCTCAACGACAGCAGTGGTGGTGTTGGAGGATGATTGCTACTAGTGGTGTTGGAGGAACTGCTGACGGTGGTGTTGGAGGAACTGCTGGCGATGGTGTTGGAGGAACTGCTGGCGGTGGTGTTGGAGGAGAACTACCCGAGACATGGCTAGATATATGTAGGGAGTTGAGGGCTCAAACAACGGGAAAACATGGCGGGAGAGAAACGACAGGAGAAAATGGCGGGAGAGAATGGGCGGGGAAACATGGCGGCAGAGAATGGGCGGGAAAAAATGGTGGGAGGGAATAAGCAAGAATTGAGGCTATGCCGATGGTATAACCGTCGGCATAGTTTTGGCGGGAAACCCTAATTGCTGGGAAACCGAAAGTGAAAGTGGGCAGGAAAACGTAGAAGCTATGTCAACGGTTCCCCCATGCACAAAAGAAGGACCCGAGAAGGCGTGGTGACGAGGCGGCACATGGGAGGACGTGGCCCATGCCCGCATAAAATAACAGTGCGCAACACAGATAAGGCACATGGAATCATAGACCATTCAAATTTGTGGACTTCGAAACAAATAGAAGGCAACTTTTTTTTGGCATAGAGCTTTCTCTCGGAGCTACGACCCATCTAGTACTCTTCTACTAGGGAAACAAAGTCCTCTAAATGTCCGCCAACACCTATGCGCTCCCTACGGCTACCCTCACCTCAGTCAAGCTCAATGGCATCCATGTGGCCTGGATTCGCCGTCGACTGTGTACCTGTGTCCCTCTAGAGTACTCACCATCCATGACAAACATGTGATATTTGGATGCGAATGGGTGTAGAAGATGGATCCATGGAGGCCATATGAGGGATGGGTGGAGTCGCCCAACTCCACTGTTGTATGGCCAGATGGGTGATACCAAGGAAAACCTTCCGGTGGTGGCCGCGGTGTGCGTCAATCATGTTACTCCCTCCGTCCCACAAAACATGTCAAGATTTGACTAAATTTGGATGCATCTAGACACTAAATAGTAGCTAGATATATCCAAATTTTGATAAATCCCAGACGCGTGTTGGATGGGACAGAGGGACTAGAAGAATTAGGAACTAAAAAGAAGTCTAAATAGCTACGTGTACTCATGTCACTACCAGAAACCGGTCTTTTCCCCACGGCCATGAACCTACAGAAAATTAGCATAAACCGTCAGGGTAATAATTCCTGTCGGCTGACCGACAGGATAATTCCGCAGGGATTATTTCGACGGGGAAATTAAAAATGCCTGACGGTTGGCTGACAGGAATTATTTCCCTGGCGGGTGTTCCTGACGGTGGCCCACAGGAAATTGTTAGTCCGTCAGGTTTACTAATTTTATTCTGTGTCAATTGACCCACAGGGAAAAGCCTCCAGGAAAACAAAATCATATGAAAACAAGCCCACAGGATAAATGCTTGTACAGCAAGGGATAAACGCTCGCGGATGGAGGGGGAGGGTGGGAGAGGCGGAGCTGCAGGTCGGAGATGGGAGCTATCCGTGCAGGGATATGGTGGCAATCGGCGGTGGAGGGCCTGGAGGCCGGCGGCCGGCAATGGAGAGGAGCTAGGCTAACGGCGGCGGCGGTGAGTACTGAGTACGTGGAGAAGACAAAGAAATGGGGAATTTTTCTAGGGCTTGCCTTATCTAGTGTTTTTTTTCTCCCGTGAAGCCATGGCGCGAATACTCTAGAGTTGGCGCGGAGATGGAAATATTTGCCCGCGAACTCGCCTTTCGCGCGGGCTAACTGTAAAATAATTCCTGTGGGCTGAGCTACACACAGGAAAATGTGTTATCCTGGCGGGCCGGGCGAGTCCACAGCAAAATGCAGTATATTCCTGGCGTCCATGGAAAATCCGTCAGGATTATATTTATTCCTGGGAACTAATCCGGGCCTCAGAGGAAAATAGCCAGCCTAGAGGAAAAGCTCGGTTTCTGGTAGTGTGTTTACTAACTAAATGAGCTTACATATTTAATGTTATTTCTTAATCTTGATAATCATGCTGAACTTGCAGATATTATTTAAGGTTTTCTAAAATAATTGAACTAATTTTATCGATATATAGTTAGTTTACATTGCTTTGATCTCACGGGAGGAAAGAAATACCTGACACGTGCAAACACCAGTATAGATATGAGTTCATGTATGTATTCACGTGTAGTTCAAATAGCAGATAGTAGTCACACACCGGTGCGGCAGTACATACGTACACATGGAATATTAACTCCATCGGTACTAGATACGGTAGCTAACAATTCGTTGGGATTTACTACTAGTAATCCATTTCGGTCAATGTGGATCAAAACTAGTCACGCTCTCTTTATATGCATCAGTTGTAGATGTTTTTTAGCATGCACCCACTAGTATGGCAGGATAGGGTAGGCAGGAAAATACTTGGTTGATCCGGGCGGCATTTGCTCGCCGCGCAAATCGGCTTTTCATTGGTACAAGTAGAATGTACGTAGGTCCAGGAAAGACGCTCACCGGTCTGAGTCGTCACGCGGCCAGCCATATGCGTCCGATGTCGTCAGCGACCCCGGCCTGCACATTGAGCCACCGTTGAAAAATTAACTGGTGGTGTCATTTTTGTGGCTCGTCGAAGTTTTCATTGTCCCTAATGTCAACATTTGGATAGAGGGCTTTGTCGTCGACGCGGACGTGGAGAGGGTCACATCAATGATGCCGGAGCGCAGGCTTGGCGCGGAGGCTCGGGCTACGACCTCGAGGAGATGGATGTCCTGCGCTTTCGGTAGGGCGCCATCACCGAGGAGTGGCGCCGGATAAAGTTGCAGTTGGGATGGGACTTGCCGTCAATCCCGCCTCCCGTCCCGACAGAAAAATCCGCTAAACCCATATGTGCCATCCCTATTTACTTTATTGTTGTAAAAATGTATTTATTTGGGTGACTTAAGTACGTCGTTTTGTTTTCTTGGCGTTCGTGGTTTATTGTTATTGTACTTGTGTGCAAAGGAGACAGATCGGCCGATATCACTGCTTTAGTTTAGGGATGGCACGAGTCTTGACCCACATCAAATTAATTTTGGTGCTCCAACCGAATCATGCATGGTCACGTGTACTTGTTTTACACTCCAACGCCCACTGCTGGCCACTCGACTGAACGCGCCTTTTCCGACGACGTATGTGCTCCTTTTATATAATTACCCATGACGCTATTTTATCTCACCTTTTTCCTCCCGTTGCCACCCTGGATTCGTGCTGCTACTTCAGGGTAGATGTATTTTCTTTTTCTTTCGCGATGTATGGATTTTCATTCGTGAAACCTGATTGATTTCCTTCGCTCGCCATCACCAGCTCAACGGTCAGCTCACCAACAAATTCCTCGTTTCTTCACCATGGATAAAAGCCAGGTTTCCTCATGCTAGCTTAGCTAGGTAGCTAGCTAATTCCTCATAATAAGTTTCTTCTTCCCTCCGATGGATTAGCGCGCGCAGGGCCACATACGCTTGGGCCAATTATTTGGATGATTAAGGAGGAGATGGTTTGGGTTCGAAACAAAAGTCACGTGACTAGCTAGAACCAGCTGTGGTTAATTAATCAGCGCACAAGACGGCGTCCATTCACGCCGAGCCGGAGCTGAAGGCGTCCGCCGGAACCAGCCCAATCGCCGGCGCTCTGCTGCAGAAGAAAACGGAGACGGCGGAGGAGCTGCAACCAGGGGACGCTGTGGAGCCCGTCGGAGCGCCGGCCTCCTTCGCCGGAGCGTCGCCGATTCACGGCCACGGCGGACGTACGGCGCCAGCCACGCGAGGATCCTCACGTCGCCTAATCACGCAACGGCGGCGACCGGAGATTCGACTTCCACGGACAGCACGCCGGTGCGCAGCAGCACAGCCGCCTGCCTCCGTCTTCCCTTTTTTTCCCTTTCTTTTTTGGTGCGTGGCGACCCGTCTGTGAGGGCCGCGATACGGGCTGTGTGTGTGTGTGTGAGAGTGTCCCTGTGGTACGGGCTGGCGGCGCTTCGGTATCCGCCTTGCTGTCCGGCCGCGTTGGGGATGTGGATGCTTGATTGATCTGGGCGATTGGAGGCTTCGACTTCCACGCCGAAACACGAGGAACTTTCCGCCAATCAGAACCGATCTACTCGGGTCCGATGATAGAAACATCGATAACGACAACTATGATATAAACATCGCTTGCCTGTTCCGCCAACAAGGAGCGCTCGGATCCGATGATACAGAGCAACGTCGGCTCTGCCGCAAGCTTAGAAGATCTCGCTAATCTACCCGACGACGTCTCTTTCGGCTCCTGCAGGCTGCAACAGTGCATATTTGGGTCGAACCCCGAGGACCACATGCTCGAAGGACATCATCGACAATGGGCGCGATGATGGCGACAATGCGTACTCCAGAAACATGAAGGTTAACTCATACTCCAATTTTTGTACTAACCAGTTCTACTCAGCATGTCCTCATGTGTGTATGGTTAACATAACTCAAGTCGAAGGAGAAGTCGAAGATGCATGTGATGATGATGAGTACGGGAATTCAAGATTAGATCCCACTCGCATCGACAGTGATGTAGCGTACTCGTCGGTACCTAAGTAGAATCGAAAATCTCCAGAAAAAATCCAGCAACTTTTTTGGTGTCGGCGAACTTGTGGGCCTGTTTTGGAGGCCGAAAAGGCCTCTGTTGTGCCCGGAGATTTTCTCGATGGATCCCGTGGTCTGACTTCTCTACAGTGCAAATAGAATCCCTTGAAGTGTTAAATCGCGGGGTTCCAGAAAAGCGCAAATCCGGTGGCCGGGGAGAAAGTCCAACTTCTCGAGATGGTTCTGACACCTGGTCACACGCCCGATTCGGAGCTCGTATGAGATGGATACGGCCTCACCAAATTACCGGCACATGAAATCATGGGACATCAAATTTCTGGGGAAGACGCAACGAGTATGTAGGCGCTGAAATTTGGGCGGGAAAACCTGACGCTGCGCTAAACTGGGCGGGAAAAGCTGTCTGACAAGGTATCAACTTGTCAATGCCTATGGATTGTAGGCTAGGGTTTAGTTAGAAGTAGAGGGCAAGTAGATCTCGAAGGTTTCAGCCGAAAAGTACTCGACGATTATGAAAATTAGGGTTTGCAGATAATGATTCGATGATCTCCTCGTCCCTCGACTCCCCCTTTATATAGGAGGTGGGGCCGAGGGATTCGTGTAGTACAAATTACAGAGTCCGGGACGGTTTCTAACTCATCCCGCCAGATTACAAAATAACACTTCCTATTACAACTCTATCTTTCCTTAAATACATCTTGGGCTCTCGAATCCTCTTATTCTTCGGGTAGTGGGCCTTCAGTAAACCCCGGGTACTATCTTCGGCAAGCCCATTTGGGATGCCTATGTCAGTAGCCCCCGAGATTTTGCTTGAATCGTAGAGTTAGGGAAAATCTCCACTGTTTATTTTTATTCAAAAGCTTTAACCTTTTTATACTTCTTCATATAAAATTCTATATTGTACAGGGATAATGGTAGTTGGGGCTAGTTCATCTGACGGATCAGGTACTAGTTAACTGCTCTGGTGGCAATCCGCAAAAACCTACTTCAAGATCACGTCCCTGGACATGATCTCGGGATACTGGTGTAAACGTCGACAGGTGCCGCTTAAGGTCTTACCATTCTGTCGAGTCCCAGTCAAATTTATCGGGTACCTAACGCGTCCGTTAGGATTTTTCTTCGTATCTGTTGATACGGATAAAAGCAGAGCGCAGTCTTTGGCGATGCCACGCCCGCAGAACGGATCTGGGGTCTTACCTTCGCAAATTTGCGGCATTCGAGAAATTGATCGCAACTTTGGCGTTACGAGAATATATTGTCGAGTGCTTTTCCGGCTGTTGGAATGGCACATTTTATCGAGTCAATTTTGACTTATATTGTTCTACCGATGGGAGTATATGTAGAGTTAATTATAACTCGAAATATACTCTCTTGCTTTTCTATCTTTTATTTTTGAACTTCATCGGGTACGCGAACAGCGTTCCCGATGGGAGTAGCCCCCGAGGCTACAGCCAAGAACTTGTGCTTGGTTGTAGGCTCAACATTTTAGTCCACCTTGTCACTATATTGTTATTATGTCCCAATATGATCTTCTCTTTATCTCTCGGGTGCGCGAACAGCGCTCCCGATGGGAGTAGCCCCCGAGGCTACAGCCAAGGACTTGTGCTTGGTTGTAGGCTCAACATTTTCTATATTGCCATACTCGAAATTTTACTTTTTGTCGAAGTAGCCCCCGAGCATTTGGGCAAAAACTTGTATTTGGTCAAAGGCTCCCGAAGTATTCAAATAACTCCTCTTGTCGCCAATCTTTTCGAATTCTTGTCGGCATGCTTCAAATTTACTTCATCTCTCGTTTTAACGATCGTGATTTTTCTGCCCTGTGGGTCCATTGCTTCTTCCACGTTGACACGTCGTGCAAGTGGGGGACACACGTCCTCCGCTTTTCTGGCGCACGTACGGTAACGCTTATCTCGGTAAAAATACCTTTTTACCCTTTTATCTAGAAGATTTGCTGTCACCACACGATTTCTTCATCCAACGGTTCATCGCTTCACCCGATTCTTATATAAACCTTTCTTCAACCTCCGTGCACTCCTCGCTTGCGCCGCACATCTGTTTCTCTTCGCAAAGCTTCCCCTGCCCAACTCTCTCTCGTTCTTCCACACTCACGATCACCGCTTTGCCCATTGCCGTTGATGCCACCGCGCACACGACTTACTCGCCACAAAGACGCCGTAATCCAAGATGGCCGCCGAAGATCTTGAGTGGGAGAGATCCAAGATCTCCAACCAGGATGTCAATACGCTGAAGAGGCTTGGCCTCATGAAGAAAGAAGACGCCATCCGCTTTCCTAGCGAGGAGAGCTACCCCAACCCTCCAATGGAGTATCGGGTTAGTTTCGTTGATCACCTTATCCGCGGCCTGTCGGCTCCAATTCATGATTTCCTCCGCGGCCTTCTTTTCGTTTATGGGATTCAACTGCACCCGTTGTCCCCCAATTCCATCCTTCACATTTCCATTTTTATCACACTTTGCGAATGCTTCCTCGGAATTCCTCCTAATTGGATTCTGTGGAAACGCATTTTCTGCCTCCGCCGTAATGGCTCTCACAACGCCACCTATAACATAGGCGGCGTTGTTATCTGTGTCCGAACTGATGTCGATTATTTCGACGTCAAGTTTCCCGATTCTGTCCAAGGATGGCGCAAAAGATGGCTCTACATTCACGAAGAAAGTGCCAACTCTGTGGAGCACAACATAATTCCTTTCGACGGAAGTGCCAAGATCCAGCGCCGCCGTTCCTGGGACGCTGAAGCTTCCGAAGAAGAGAAAAAGGCGACAGAAGCTCTTATGTCTCGTATTCATCAGCTCCAAAATACTCGAGGCAAAGAACTATCTGGTGTTCAAATCACTGCCTACTTCCTTAGGATTAGAGTGCAGCCTCTTCAGGCTCGCAAAAATCCCCTTTGGACGTATTCTGGTGAAAACGACGCCAATGTAATCTCCAACGATCTTTCTCGTAAAGGACTTGGAGAAATTGGTTCGAAGAGTTTCTCGACTAGCCAAGAAGGATCCTATTCCCTCCTCTTGTCGAGTAGAACCATACAGTGCTTCCAATCCTCTTCCCGAGGTATTTTGTCTTCTCGAGTTTTTGTCTTGTTCTAAACTTTTCCTTGCATCTCATTGTATTGGTATCTCGCTAATTTTCTTTTGTCGCTATTTTCTTGCAGAACCATCCTACTATGGCTTCCCTTCCTCCTCTTCCTGAGGATGGAGAAGTCGAAGAAAGGACCATTGTCACGGATGATAATCAGGAAGCTCCATCTTTTGTGAACGAACCCGTGGATTCTCGAAAATCTGCGGGTCATTCTGAAGATACTTTATCGGCACAATCTCCTCCCCCCGCTGTCTCTCCAAGAGGCAAAAGGAAAAGGAACGATGTCGAAGATTCCGGCACTTCCAAAGCCGAAGAAATTGATCCTTCACGTCAGAAGGCAGCTTATGATCCTTATCTTGGATCCTTCGTCAGCTCGTAAGTCCTTTTTACTTTTCTTCTTATTTCTGTACTCGAAATGTTTATCTTGTCTTGATTTTAAGCTGTCGATTTTTAACCAACAGTGATGACGAGGAAGAAGTACCAAGTGTTGACGTGGCTCCTCGAATAAGCACGTCACATACTGTACTTGCCTCAGACACGCTAGTTGAAGGAGAAGAATCCTCGCCTCCTCAACAAAACGTCGTCACCACAACTCCGCCAGGAAGCCCCCTTGCTCCTTCACCAAAAAGGACAAGGGTTGAAAAGATTGTTGAGCCTGCCCCTCAATTGGGCAGTTCGTCGACTCTGCTCTTGGATGATGTAAGTTTGTTGATATCTGTGTTTCCCCTATGTTGCTTTTTTTACGTCTTCACTCTCTTTTTCATGTCGGTGCTTCTTTTCCTGCGTTCTTCTTTAATAGCCCATGATCAAAGAGCTTCTCCGCATTGGGTCCCAATTTATTGGGTACCGTGAGTATGCTAGCAGAGCCGAAGGTAACAACTTTTATACTTGCCGTTTTTCCTTGACTTTTTGCTCCTGTTGCTTGTCGCGATTTTTGATCTTTCCTCTCTCTCTTTTTTATATCTCGACAGAGAAACTTGCAGAGGCCACCAAACGTGCCGACGCGCTTGCTCAAAAATTTGAGCAAAGTGAGGCGGCTCGTAAGAAAGCCGAGCTTGTTGCTAGTGAAGCCAAAGCTGAGGCTGATGACGCTAGAGCAAAGGCTGCTAGTGTCGAGGGATTGCAGAAAAAACTTGAGGATGTCAGAATCGCCTTAGACGAGCACAAAGCTGCACAAGCTTCTCGTGAACAAGGAATCCTCAAACGTCTGAAATCCCAAAGTCGACGCACTTTCGCAAGTTTTTTGATCCCTTCTATTTTTACGAGAGTCACTTGTTTTTGTTGTTTGACCCACATTTTATTTCCTTGGCAGACCAAACAAACCAGGAATTTGATCTGTCGAATCCTGTCGACGACCCTCTCATTGATGCACTTTCCTATCTGGAGCTGCATGGGTCCGAAATTCGTGAAGGCGTGGCCAATGCTAATGCAGGATTGTCGGCGTTGTTCCCCTACTTCTTCCCGAAGAAAGAGGAGCCCTCGACTTTCCTTAATCTCGCCAAGATGTTCAATTCATCAGAAGACCTTGGACTGAAGATGCGCCAAGAAAATATGAAAATTGCTGTCGAAAGCACTGTCGCTTTGGTTCTTTGACAGTCAACGAGCTGTTGATTGGACGAAAGTTGGCGACACCGAAGCGGATAGAGCAATCAAGATGGAGGTCGTTGATTAAGGCAGCCAAGCCCAACACGAAGAAGATCTTGGCCTATCTCGGGATCAAACCAGCGTCGACTCCTAGCTCATCAAGGCCGGAGGTCTAGTTGCATGCCTCTTTATTTTTCTTTCTATGTTTCTTTTGCTCTTGTCGCCAAAGTAGTCATTTGGCGACACGTACTTCCTTAGCTCCACTGTAATGCCTTTGTAATTATTCCGAGAGATCAATGAAAACTCTATCTTTGTTTGTTGTTTGATGTTGTCTTGTCTAAATTTCAGTTGATATTTGATAACTATACTCCGTCTGCCGCTCCTTCCAATATTTCGCCCTCTTCTTCTCGCTCGAGGGAGCTTTTGTCGGTCTGCACTCGTCGAAGATACCTTGTCGCAAGAACTGACGAACTTCGACAAAGAACTTCAGTATGCGAAGAAGCAAACACTTGTGATGATGGAAAAGTCTCATAAATCATCTGAAGCCGAAAAATTGCACTTCACAAGCTCGCGAGGCCGTGGCTGCTAAGGAAATTGCCGCTTCCGAGGCTGAAAAAGGCGACTACTCGAGAAAATTTCATGCTCGAGTTAATGAATGAAGCTTGATCTTGATATGTCGGGTATGCTTGTTTCATCCTCCGATATCTTTTATCTTCATGCTACGTCTCTTGAAGTTTTTCTGCTCCTTTGCTTTAACGAGGTTCCTTTTGCGATCATCGTTGCGGAAGAAGAGAGGGTAAATACTAGGACGAACCTCCTTGTTAACCTTTCTCTTGATCATGGTTCTTTGTTTTGGGCTACGCCAGAAAGGACCCGCCAGGTTGTCAGATTTCAAGATCGCGTTTCTCAAACTCACGATTTCCTTGATTTCTGTACCAAGACCACTGTTCATGGTTTACAATTCCATGTTCCCTCGGAACGTTCAACCAAAAACTCTTCCGAGGTAATGGAAAAATTTAAAGACGCTCACAAGATCCATGATTTTGTCAAAGCTCAACTGGTGGTGGCGCCGTATTTGCTCTTATCATGCTTCGATATGCCACTCGAAACTTGACTCGACCGAAGTTGTTGCGAAAGTTCATGAGAAGGTAAAGCGCCGAAGAGTTGGTGTCAACCGAATTAACACGAAGGTTTCGCCTATAGCCGAGGAAATGATTGAAGACCTTCTTCGGATGGATGCCGACTTTTTGCCGACGGTCATTATGCCGACTTTCTTGGCGCTGCTCCCGAAGAAGGCGAGAATTACCCTTGATGACATACGCATCAGGAGTAATTATTTTCCTTTTGTAGATAACTCTTTTTTTTAACCTATGACTTTGATTATATATTGTGAAGCAAACGTCGTATTTCTATATTTGACTAGCCCCCGAGTATTTCGGTGGCTAGTTGTTGCGAGGTTTTTGAACCAAGGCATTCATTATGGTGAATATCAGCCCCCGAGCGTTTTTATTGAGTACTATTTTGTATTTTGATTGACTCACGAGGTATTTTTAATACCAAGGCGATGCTTTTTCTTTCGACGAACTATATTGAAATTTGTCGGGTTCGAGACTTTGAGCATGTCGATAAAGAAAAAGTTATATTGACACTATCTTTATTATATTGCAGCACCACGAGCCCGCCTCATTAAAAACCTTTCCCGGCCCCACTCGGTGCCCCGAAAAAGGAAAAGAGTGCGTCTGAAAACTCGCGGGCGTTTCAAGATATTGAAGTTTCATAAGGATTGTATTTCAGCTCTAGGCATAGAAACGCACTGAGTTGCGCCACGTTCCAAGGGTTTTGCTCCTCCACCCCTGTCTTCTTGTCCTTTATTCTGTATGCTCCTCCTCCGATTACTTCGTGACGATGTAAGGGCCAAGCCATGGTGACTCGAGTTTTTCATGACTTTTTTGCGTGAGCCGAAGAACTAGGTCTCCCACCGAAAAGACCTCGGCCGCAAACGTCGACCGTGGTAGTTTTTCAAGTCCTGTTGGTATTTGGTTACCCTTGATAGTACTTCGTCTCGAGCTTCGTCGAGTGCGTCGACGTCGTCCTCCAACGCTGCCGTAGAAGTTTCTTCATTATATTCGGTGACTACGGGGAGTCGTGCTCTATTTACGTTGGCGATCTTGCCTCTGCTCCATGGACTAGAAAAATAGGGTCTCTGTGTCGCCGTATTTGGTGTTGTTCGGATGCTCCACAACACACTTGGTAGTTCTTCCGCCAGGTATGCCGAGCTTTTTCCGATGGTCCTAACGGCGTTTCTTGATGCCGTTGCAAATGATGCCATTGGCTTTCTCGACTTGCCCATTGGTTTGAGGATGTGCAACTGATGCAAAGTGCAGCTTGATACCTACTTCCTTGCAATAATCTTTGAATTCGTTGGATGTGAAGTTGCTGCCATTGTCTGTGACGATCTTTGTGGGGTACTCCAAATCTGAAGACGAGGCCTTTTACGAATTTTATCACAGATGCTCCGTCTGGTGAATTTATCGGCTTCGCTTCTATCCACTTTGTAAATTTGTCGTGACTACTAGCATATACTCCTTTCCTCCTGGCCAGGATTTGTGTAACTTGGCTACCATATCAAGTCTCCATTGGGCAAAGGGCCATGACAATGGTATTGGTGCTAGTTCTGCTGCTGGAGAGTGGGGTTTTGCGGCAAACCTTTGACACGCGTCGCAAGTTCTTACTATTTCCTTAGCGTCCTCGATTCTTTGTCAACCGGTAGAATCCTGCTGAAAAACCTTGGCTGCAATAGCTCGACTACTTGCGTGGTGGCCACAGATTCCTTCGTGTACATCCTTCGTAATTATTCTTCCTTCTTCGGGTGTGACACACCTTTGCAGACGCCCTGAAACACTCCGCTTGTATAATTCCCCTTTGACTACCGTGAAGGCTTTGGAGCGTCGAATTATTCGCCTTGCCTCGACCGGATCATCGGGTATTTCTTTCTGAGGATGTATGATATGAACGTCTTGCATCCATGGTATCTCGTATCACCATGACCAGGTCTTGTTCTTCTTCTTCTTCCTCTTGCTCTTCCTTGGTAGCCCCCGAGGGTTTCTTCTCCTTCTTTTTTGACTTTGTTGATTTGGTGGATCTCTCTGTTATCTCTTCCCAGAATACACCTGGCGGGACCGCAAGGCATTGCGACCCGATATTTGCAAGAACGTCGGCTTCGTCGTTGCTCAATCTACTAATATGAGTTACTTCGCATCCATCGAACAACTTCTCGAGCTCGTTGTACACCTCCTTGTATGCCATCATGCTATCATTGACTGCGTCACATTGGTTCATAACTTGCTGAGCCACCAGTTGTGAGTCGCCAAAGATTTTTAGTCGAGTTGCACCGCAGCTTTCGCCATCTTCATCCCGTGTATGAGAGCCTCATATTCTGCTTCATTGTTAGATGCGTTAGGGAACGTCATCCGAAGGATGTACTTCAACTTATCGCCTTCAGGTGATATGAGCACTACTCCTGCGCCAGCCCCTTCTAGTCTTTTGGACCCATCAAAGTTCATGGTCCAGTTTCTCGACAAGTCTGGAGGTCCTGTGTTTTGCAGCTCCATCCACTCTGCGATGAAATCTGGCAAAACTTGCGACTTGATTGCTTTTCTTTTTTCATACGTGATGTCCCGAGGGGAAAGTTCTATTCCCCAAAGGGAGACACGACCCGTAGCTTCTGGATTGTTTAGTATATTTGACAAGGGAGCTTCATTGACCACTATGATCGGATGTGCCGAAAAATAGTGGCGCAATTTTCGTGCTGTTGTGAACACTCCATATGCTAGCTTTTGATACTGAGGGTACCTTTGTTTTGAGGGCGACAGAACTTCGCTCACGAAGTATACTGGCCTCTGCACTCCATGGATTTTGCCTTCTTCTTCTCTTTCGACTACTAGCACCGTGCTAACCACTTGAGGTGTGGCTGCAATATACAGCAGAGAGGTTCCTTTTCCTTTGGTGCCACCAAAATTGGTGGTGTCGAAATTTTGCGTTTCAAATCCTCGAAGGCTCTATCGGCCTCTTCGTTCCATTGGAATTTATCTCCTTGCTTTATCAAAGCGTAAAATGGTAACGCTTTTTCTCCTAGCCTGGCGAAGAATCTGCTCAATGTCGCGACTCGCCCAGCTTAGTCTTGTATCTCTTTCAACTTTGTTGGCTTCCTCATTGTTACTATAGCTTGTATTTTGTCGGGATTTGCTTCAATCCCTCTTGCTGAGACTAGGAACCCCAGGAGTTCTCCTGCTGGGACACCGAAAGAACACTTCGTCGGGTTCAACTTTAGGCAGAATTTGTCGAGGTTGTCAAAAGTTTCTTTGAGATCCTCGATCAGCGTTGCCCCCTTTTTTGACGTTATGACGACATCATCGATGTATACTTGCACGTTTTTCCCGATCTGTGTTGCTAAACACTTCGCATCATCCTACGATATGTTGCTCCCGCAGTTTTTAGACCGCCGGGCATTGTCTTGTAGCCGAACACGCCGTAAGGGGGAATAAACGCTGTTTTGGCTTCATCATCTTCTTTGAATCTGATCTGGTTATAACCAGAGTATGCATCGAGAAAAGGAAAGACGTTCACAGCCTGCCGTGGAGTCGATGATTTGATCGATCCTTGGGAGGGAAAGTGATCCTTAGGACAATGTTTATTGAGACACGTAAAGTCGACGCACATGCGAAGGACTACCGTGTGTTTCTTCGGCACCATCATCTGGGTTAGCTACCCATGTAGCTTCTGTAGATATCTCTTTGATAAAACCAGCCTCCTCGAGTCGATTTATTTCGGATAGCATGGCTTTGCGGTTTGGTTCCGAAAAACGCCGCAAAGGTTGTTTGATTGGTCTTGCTACTGGATCCAAGTTTAGGTGGTGCTCGGCAAGTTCCCTGGGTACTCTGGCATGTCAGCTGGACACCATGCAAAGATTTTCCAGTTCTCACGGAGGAACTTGACGAGCGCGCTTTCCTATGCGATATCCATATTTGTTGCAATGGATGTCGTTTTTCGGTCTGTCGGGTGGATTTGCACCTCCTTAGAATTTTTCTCGGTATTGAAAGTTGACTCTTTATTTGGCCTTCCAACGTCAGCGATACGTCGTAGTCGGTCATGCTTTTTGACGCCAAATACTCAGCTTGCATCCCGAAACTTTCGATAGCCGATGAAAATCCTTGTCGCATTTATCGGCTAAAGCGAAGCTTCCTTTGATCGTGATTGGTCCCCTTGGTCCGGGTAGCCTCCACAACAGGTATGTGTAATGTGGCACTGCCATAAATCTAGCGTATGCTGGTCGTCCCAACAAAGCGTGGTACTGCGACGGAAAATCTACGACTTCAAATTCCAGCCTCTCGATTCTATAATTCTCTCGGGTTCCAAACTGAACGTCGAGGTTGATTTTTCCCAGTGGATAATTTGGCTTCTCTGGTGTGATACCGTGGAACCTTGTGTCTGTTGGCTTCAGGTTCGCTAAGGATATGTTCATCTTCCTCAATGTATCTGCATACATGAGGTTTAAGCCGCTGCCGCCGTCTATGAACACTCGAGAGACGTCAAACCCCGCAATAATCGCCGGTAGAATAAGTGCCGACCGCCCTGGTCGAGGAACTTGTTGCGGATGATCTGCTATGGTGAACCCAATATCTTGCCCCGACCAATTAAGATACTCGACGGTTGGTGGAGGCATTTTTTCTGCCATAAACACTTGTCGTGAGATTACTTTCGAGCTCTATTTGATGGCCTTGCCTTCGAATCATCGACACCGCTCCATGAGAATTGGGATCAACGTAAGGTGGTGGTGGGGGTGCTGCTGCTATTACGAGCTGATGTCGATTGTCGTCAGGATTGCGGGAGGTGGTGGCAGGTGGATCTCGCTCCTGGGTTCCCGAGGATTTCTCTGTCTTTGCTCGAGCATTAGCGTGCTCTGCATGCCTTAGCATTGCCTGAAAATTTCGGCAGTCTTCTCGCAAGTGCCCCGACTGTCTTTTACCGTTTTTTTAAATGAAAAAGTGCATATGTCACGGCCCGTTCATCATCTCTTCAGGTGACATGAAATGCCTTGGGAACCTGGGCCCGCTATTTTGTCCGTTGTTGCGAGAATCATCCTGTTGTCGCTTCGCTGCTCATCGCTTCTCGATAATCATCTCTCGTTGTTTCCTCCTGTATTTGTTCGAAAACCTGCCGAGATTTGTCCCGGAGCGTCGTAATTCTCGGTATCGCCGAGGAAACCGTCGCCTTGGTTGATAGTTTCGCCCCGGCCCTCTTAGCGACTTTGTGTCGTTTGTTATAGACAGCATCTTCTCCATCTGCCCATTTGTTTGCTATCTCCATTAACGCAGATACTGTTCTTGGATTGGTTCTCCCCAAGTCCTCGACAAAATCTCCACGCCTGATTCCTGCAACAAACGCATCTATTGCTCTCTCGTCAGATATATTTTCTGCCGAGTTTTTGATGATATTCCATCTTTGGATGTATTTTCTCATTGACTCATCTGGCTTTTGTCGACATGCTCTCAACTCCTCTAACGACGCAGGTTTTTTGCACGTGGATCTGAAGTTCTTGACGAACACGTCCTCGAAACTTTCCCAGCTGTCGATAGATCCTGGAGTGAGTTTCTTTATCCACGATCGTGCGGCTCCACTCAAATGCACCTGAATGCTTTGCATGGCTGTTGCCCTGGTTCCTCCCGTGAGCTTCACTGTCTCCAGATAGTCGACTAGCCAATCCTCTGGATCTTGAAGGCCGTCGAACTTTTTGAAATTGTCGGGTAGCTTGAATCCTGAAGGGACTCGAGTTTTTCGGACTCTCCTCGTGAAGCATGGCAAGCCGCACATATCTTCGTCGTTAAGCTCCGGAGATTGCCGATGATCCCTTCTGCTTTGTCGTGCTCTGTCGACTCTTGCTTGTGCTGCCGTATCTCTTGCTCCACTTGGTCCTTCAGGGGCTGCCGCCGTTGCTGCCGCAGGTCGTGGGCTATTTTGCCTTGCTGTTCCTTCGGGAGGCGTTGAAACGAACGCTGTCCCCATAGCTCCAACTCCTGCTATCGCCATATTGTATAGTGTTTCCCTTGGATCACCTGGAGGTGGTTTAGACGCGAGGATAAAAGCTTGTGTCGCCATATACCCAGCTTCTGGTGTCTTAGGGATAATGTTTCCTCTTGTGTCTATCGACATAAAGGACATGTCGAGGTTTTGAACCAAGTGCTCTCTTTACGCTTCGGGTATGTGTTGTAACCTTGATCTTCCTCTCTGCTCCGAGCCTCCCTGTGGCTATCACCCGAAGTTCTAGATTGTCGACTCAGATCTGCCCTTCTCCTGCTGGATGCGTGTCGCTTCCTCTCTCCGGTACAACTCAGCTGTCTGTTTTTCCAATTCCCTCGCAGCTCGTGCGAGCCTATATTGATATGCTTGCAATTCCTCTGGTGTGGCCGTGGTAGCCATTGGTTCTGTACCGTTCATAGCTCTCGCGGCTCTGTCCCACGCTGTTTGTGAAAGTTGGACTCTATCTCGCTGCTCTGGCCCGACGTATTTATTGCCCAGGCCTTGTCGCAGATTGGAGGGATCGACGTATGGATTTCCCAGATCGTCGAAAGCCTCAGATGTTTCCTCTTGATCTTCAATGGCATAAATCTGATGATACTTTGTACTCAGATCTATGTTGGGTTTGGTGGCATCATCGTTTAGATTGATGAAGACCTTGCCCACTGTGATAGATTTGTCGATGAAGTCATAGCTGTCGACATCGCTTGAGCCATCGCTTATATATGAGTCCGCAGATGACTCAAACGACATGTCGTTGAAGATCTTGGCGAGTTTCTCTCTTGTTCTGGTGCTGATGTAGCGTGTCGCCGAAGTTTCTTCTTCTCCTGACTCGGTTGACGACGCATAGCTTGAAAAATCGGAATCGACCTTCGACGATCCCGACGAAATCGGAACCTCGACACGATACGATCCTTCCTTCTCGACGCGAAAGTGAAACCTTCCGAACGTCATCTCCATGGGCTCCGCCAAATACGCATATGCATCTAAACGGGAGGGTGGGTGAGGAACAAAATCGACAAGACCAGCAGCGATCTGTTTACCTCGATCCATTGTGTTGCTTGCAGTTGATGATGTCGAAGATCTTGAACGTGCCATC
Source organism: Lolium perenne (assembly GCF_019359855.2). Lineage (NCBI taxonomy): Eukaryota > Viridiplantae > Streptophyta > Magnoliopsida > Poales > Poaceae > Lolium > Lolium perenne. The sequence goes on along the minus strand of NC_067246.2, from coordinate 19,273,673 downwards.
GAGATCAGATCCTTACGCCTCTAATTCCCACAGACGGCGCCAATTGACAAGGTATCAACTTGTCAATGCCTATGGATTGTAGGCTAGGGTTTAGTTAGAAGTAGAGGGCAAGTAGATCTCGAAGGTTTCAGCCGAAAAGTACTCGACGATTATGAAAATTAGGGTTTGCAGATAATGATTCGATGATCTCCTCGTCCCTCGACTCCCCCTTTATATAGGAGGTGGAGCCGAGGGATTCGTGTAGTACAAATTACAGAGTCCGGGACGGTTTCTAACTCATCCCGCCAGATTACAAAATAACACTTCCTATTACAACTCTATCTTTCCTTAAATACATCTTGGGCTCTCGAATCCTCTTATTCTTCGGGTAGTGAGCCTTCAGTAAACCCCGGGTACTATCTTCGGCAAACCCATTTGGGATGCCTATGTCACTGTCGGTACGAAAATTTGGGCGGAACCGACCGGCAACGTCGTGGCCTCCCACATACGGAGCACGAGAGAGCGTTGTTAATCTCCGGACAGCTCGAAATCCGAGGCGGCCGTACACCCGCCGAGCCAGAGTCGAGCCATGCATATCCACAACCCACAACAATGCCACGCTCGGTTGCGACCACCTACTCGATGGTAGGCTAGAACGGCCGTACATCGGTAGTGGCGCGGTAGCCAAATTAAGCATGTGGCCCCGCCGCGGGACGATGTTGAGTTGGAGAGCTACCAGACTTCAACCTTAACTTCTCCAACGACTCCAAGTTGAACTAGGTGTTTGCACCTGACGCGGGTAGGGCAGAGCTAAATGGTAAGCCTAAATAATTTTTACTAGTAGCTAAGTAGTAGTAGCACTCGTACTATAATACTACTAGTAGCTTGAATTAATTAGATTCAGCTAAGCTATAATTAGTTTGTAGCGAACTATAGCTAGTAGCACGTGACGTGAACCAAGACGAATCCATCGCGCGCGCATGGAAGAGAAGTGTTGAGGGCGTACGTGATTTGCATCGATTAATTAATGAAGACTGTGCGCGATCGCCTGGGCCGATCTGTTTTTCATGTTTCGGTTATGTGGCCGTGCTGGCCGTGCGGCCGCGCGCAAGGACACCCAAAGCCAGCAGCGGTCGAGCGAGCCCTCTGCTCCCGGCCTCCAGCCAATGCGGCTGCGTGAACTCATGGTCAGGACAGTTCCCGCGCCGGCGACCCACACCTGTCATGGATCCCCCTGGCCGGCCTCTCCACCGGCAATCCACCGTAGATCCAGTGTAGATCGACCACCGCGAGCTCCGTCCGGCGAAGATGGTGGCGGGTAAGGGCCGAAGCGGGCGCGAGGGCGGCCAGATTGGCCGCGGCGGGAGCTCCGCCGGCGAGAGGGAGAAGACTCCATGGTAGCTACCGCTACCGGAACTACGGCCTCGTGGCGCCGCCTGCCTTCGCCAAGCGCAAGTCGGAGCGGTACCGCCGCGGACGCGCGTCCTCCCCTTCTGTGGCCTCGTCGTCCTCAGGGTCGAGCTCCCCCCAGCACCCGCCGACGGCGTTGGTGGTGAAGATGGAGGTCGACACCGAGCCAGAGCTGGAGCCGCCGCGCCTCCTTTACTTCACCGCGGGCGACTACCTCGACGACGAGCAGTTCAAGCTCGTCCTCCCGCAGCTCGGCGTTAACGCGGGCCTCGCGCCGGACGACTTCATCGCGGAGCGCGAGCTCAACACCGTCGTCGGCCTCGTCGCGCACTCCAGCCAGCAGGATGCGGACAAGGCCGCCGAATGGAGGTGCATCGCCGTCGAGCATGAGCGTGTCTTTGTCGACCTCGTCAGCGACGAGGAGTGAGGAGCCGACGCGTCACCGCCATGGCACAGGGCTCCGGTGAGTATCACGGAGCCGATTTTGCTGCAATGTAGTGTCGTGGCGGCGGGATTTGTAGTTGCTTTTGATGTAAGTAGTTGAATTTAGGATCAATGCAAGCATGAACTCTCCGATCAAACTATTCTTCCGTCGTGCGCGTGTTTATTTTTAATTTGCGTGCGTTTTTTTCAAACCCTAAATCCACGTTAGGGTGCCCTGGATACGTGGATTTCGGGTTTAGGGTTTGCCGTATCTGTAGAGATGCTCTAAGTTGGGCGAGCCCGGAATAAACCCCCTATGTGGTGCGGTGCGGGTTGAACATCTCACCTAGACCAGATGTCCGAGCCAACCAGCAACATAAGTACTAGTTGAGAAGAACGTGCGAGCTCGACTGACAGAATCATGACAAGACATGCTCCTTCTTTCCCGCCGTCACATACATGTCAAACTCTAAATAGTTTTACCAGCGGGCTGCATTGTAACATCTAACACTTGTTTACCTGGCCGGCCGCACAGAGACAACAAGGCCTACATAAGGCCCAGACAACGCGCATGTGGCGATGGCCTTTGTTTTACCCAACATAAAATTGCACAGCCGTCCAGAAACGAGGCAAGAGGAGGGATTTTAGTCCCACATCGGCTAGAGGTGAAAGTTGAGAGCACCTTATAAGACCAGCTTTTGTAGACATGTAAAATGGTACAAACACACATAGGGCTGCGGTATACATAGCGCGTGCGCTCGCGTGAATATTCAAGACTTAAGACGCTTGGCGCGTGGATAGCGGATAGCGGACTACCAAATATTATCTATCCTTTTTTTATTTTGATAGAAAAATTGTTTTCTTAAGATAGTTGTTACTCTAGAGGCAAAATCTGAGAGCACATGTCATTATCTATCCTGTCACGTCTCTACCGCCAGTCTAGGGGCGAAGGCATCGATGTATCGCCGTCAATCCTACCTACCCGATGGTGACAAAAGATGACATATCACGTACTTTTCGTCTAAACTAACCAATTATATTTTTTTTACATTATCTTCCATCGTCAATATATGTCGCGAGGGTACAAGTGTACGTATGTGCTGTTCATCCTGGTTTTCTTTCCGACATCATTGCACGAGCGTGGAGGTGCCAGATCTGGAGTTCGATAGCGTCTCCGGGGTGCTATCCCGGCATGATTCTTTCAACAGCAATGACTTTGCCTTTTTTTTAGATAAAAGGCATGGACTGCCCGACTTTAAATTAATAAAGCCCCCAGGTTCAATATAGACATAGATTAACCATTACATGCTGCGGCATACAGCTTCGCCAAACAAACGAACGAACTAGGAAGAGTAGGGAACAACATCAGGGAGCGCCGATGCAACTCAGGAGGCTTGGTCATTCCTTCTTGGGGCCGCTGCGTCGTGAAGAAGATTAAGCTCGGCGATCGGGTGTTCTATCCACGGCCGATCCAGAGGCTTTGCTGTGGGCTTCCACATTGAAGAAAAAGCATCATTTTAAAGATAATATTAGCGGGATGTTTCATAAACTTCGACTCAATGGTCATCTTGTTTCTAAAGAGCCACAATGCCCAAGATTGAGCAATAAAAAGAAGCCAAACGCATCTTCAAAATCTACCCGAGAGACTAGAGATGATAGCGAACAGTTGCGCAAAGTTAGCGGGGCACCAGCTACACCCCAGCATGGATTTCTGGCAAATTCAACACACGGTGATGTGCACGCATCTGTGTCTGTCTGCCAATGCATGGATTTCTGGCATAAAACCGATGATCGTCCATTATTTGATGTTTAACGGATCATATAGGTAGGTAGGTAGGGTTTAGAGCATCTTCACTCGCGTCCCTCAAAGCGTCCCCCAAAGCAATTTAGGCGTGCCGGATCAAAAAACGGTTCAAGCCGCGTCCCCCAAATCCCTTTTTTGTCCGGTGCGCCCCGATACGATGTCCGGCACCCCGAGTCCGTCTCCGCCCCACATGGGACGGACCGGGGACGCCGGACACAACGAAAAGCGGGGCGGGGAGTGGCGGGGCCGACCCGTCAGCGGCACAATAAATTTTAACCTAACCGTCGCCTACCTCGCGATGGAAGTTATTGGTGCGCAGCGAAGGTGCAGTTTCCGCAGCGACGGTGCAGTTCCCGCATAGGAGCAGCGACGTGTCTCGTCACGCCTAGCTCTGCGTGCCGGCGTTAATGAGCGCCACCGCTCCCCCGCCTCCCTCCGGCCTATGAAAAGGGCCGCCTCTCGCCGTTCCTCTCACACACAAACCCTAGCGCCTCTCTCCCCAACCCTAGCCGCCACCATCTCAACAAGTGACGACACCATGTCTGGTAGAGGCGGAGGCCGAGCTCGCGGCCGTGGTCGTGGCCGCGGCAGAGCGTCACGCTCGCCGTCGCCTGCCACGCTGTCGTCTTCACCGTCGGAGATGGACGTGGAGCCGGGCGTGCTGTTCGAGTTCGTCCTCGTCCTCAAGGGCGACCCATGCGGCATCCAGAGGCTGCCGGACTCCTTCGCCGAGTACGTCGCCGGCAACGACCGCCCGCACACGATGCATCTGCGGGAGGCTGCGTGCGACTACTACCTGTGGATCATCGACGTGATCTACGACGCACGCGGCAAGATGTATCTCAACATCGGTTGGGAGAAGTTCGCGCGCCACCACAGCCTCGAAGCCGGCTTCATCCTCCTGTTCTCCTACTTCGGTGACAGGGACATGAGCGTCAAGGTCTTCGACGAGACGCGCTGCCGCCGGGACTACCACGGCGACAACACCGACAAGGAGGACGGCTGATGATGAAGAGTGTTGTTTCTTTGCAACGAATACGTGCACAGAAGTTTCTGGATGTTCGCCTCATCGGTAGAACCAACAAGGGCGCCATCCTCCCGCTGGATTTTCCAGTTCGGGTGACTGGGTGTGCCCTCGAGTGTTCTTTCTTAGCAACGAACACAGGAAACCTTCGATGCACGGTCTAGTTAGGTTTAGTTTTTTTGCAAAATTTTATATTTGTGTCCACCATGGTCAAACTATGTATTAGTTTGTGGAAAATCATGTTCCAAACTGTGTCTTCCTGTAAACCACGTTCCCAATTATGTATTAGTTTGTGTAAATTAAAATAAAAATGCCAAAAAGAAGTATTTTTAATGTTTAGGGGCGGCGTTTGGGGGACGCGGCTGGGGAGCGACGTCCCCCAAACGCGGCAAGAACAAAACACGTCCCCAAACGCTCAATTTGACGCGGTTTGGAGTACAATTTGGGGGACACGGCTGGAGATGCTCTTAGTACCAGCTGAATGAAGTGGAGCTCACACTAGTAGAAAAAGGGGCTTTAGTCCCGGTTCGCAAGCCATTAATCCCGGTCGCAAGCAACCGGGACTAATTATGCGTGACTAAAGGTCCCCCCTTTAGTCCCAGCCTATTTCTCTGACAGGACTAAAGGCCCCGCCATCAAATGGGCGGGCTGGCATGCGCTGGGGAGTAAGGACCTTTAGTCCCGGTTTGTGACACGAACCGAGTCTAAAGGCTATTTCGAGTTAAAAAAATTTAATTCGTTTGGGTTTCTAATTATTTTTCACTCCCTCTTTTTTTTCTATTTTTTCAGAATTTCTACTATTTTAGTTATTTGCATAGTTTAGTCTCTATCTCTAACTACACTTATCTCTAGTCAAATTACATACTCGTGGTCAAACTTCCCGCTCGGTCACCCATCCTCCCACTACTCTAGCACTAGCACGCTTAACTTCTGAGTTCCATCCCGTTCCGCATCCAAGTGCTTCGCGCGCATGTATGTGATAGTAGTATCATATCAATCCTATTAACATGTTGATCGATGTCACATTTCTTTATTGTTTGAACTTCAAATAATTCTTTTAATAAACAAAAGTAATGATGTAATAATAATCTTATGTTGATCGATGTCACATTAACTTTTTAATTTGTATTATTTTTAATTTTATTAATTAATTAAATATTTTTTTGCCAAACCTAAAACCTAAAAATTTGAAAATCTAAAAATTGGGAAAAATAATAGTAATCTTTATGCATGATACAATTATTAATTTTAGGTTTTAAAAAAATATAAAAAATATAAAATCCAGAATTTATAGCAAAAACTAAAATCTTCCTGCTTTTGTATTTTTATTTGGAATTTTGAGAATCTAAAAATTGGCTAACCAGGTAAACCTGGGTGAATTCGGATGTAACTTTTTCCAAGGATTTTTTTGATATATTATACGTTTTTTTTCGACGTCGTTTGTAAAAGTTATTGCGGTTTTACCATTTTTCAAAACTTTTTTGCAAAAAAAGTGAAAATTCAAATTTGTTAATTTTTCCTAATACTAGGTTGCATAACATACAAGAATCTGAAAATATTTTATTTTTTTAAATTTTCTATCATTTTATTTTTCTATTTTACAGTGTAAAAAAGACGATCCAGGGGGTGGACGTGCGTGGGGAGACAAAAATCAGGAAAAAACCTTTAATCCCGGTTGGGGACACCAACCGGGACCAAAGGGTCCTTTGGTCCCGGTTGGTGTCCCCAACCCCTTTAGTCCCGGTTGGTGTCCCCAACCGGGATTAAAGGTTTTTTCCTGATTTCAGCCCACCGTAGCCCTTTAGTCCCGGTTGCCCAGAGCATTAGTCTCGGTTCACCAGCAGAACTGGGACTAAAGACCCATTAGTCCTGGGTCAAAGTATTTGGTGACTAATGGGTTGGGATGGAAGGTCTTTTTTCTACTAGGGTCAAGTCTACACACGGTGATCATCGAGAAATTAAGGTATTGTCTGCCTATCTGGTGACGACTGGAGAAGATTCGCTTGTGGGCCAGGTCCTCTTGGTCTTGTTCTGACAAGGATAAGACAACGATTGACGCAAATAGCGACTTGGGGGATCGGGTGCCAAGATCAAGGTGGCTGTTTATTTTCGAATTGGATAGATCGGCGGTACGTACCGTAGGCGCGTACGCGCTTTGTGGAAACATGGAGACAGGCGCGATTTTTTCTGCTCCGTGTGATACACCGATAGTACAACTCCTTCCGATTTATATTATTTATTGTTAATATGAATGTATTTATAACTACACTATGTTATGCATTTATGTTGGTCATAATTAATATGAATTGAAGAGAGTACGATTTTTATGAGGGTATCTTTGGTCAAGTGGGTGTAGTGGTCGGTCGAACACTTACCTAGCATGGCAGTCCAAGAATTTTGGGACAAGCTAATTCAAACATGCATCTTGGTCTCTTTCCACTGATCAAGGTACGTGACCGTACCACATTATGAATACGATGCGCAATATAACCTGCCCACTTGGTAGCCAAGGTTGATTTCTATTGCTACAAATGGACCGGACCGGCTGGCACGACAGCAACACTGATGAGTGACCACGGAGAAGCCAACTATACCCGGACATCCTTCCGGCTGGACCAAATAAAACATGTTGCTCAAGATCTAGGCCCAAGTCTTTTCAAAAAGACCAAAAGCCTATCAGCCCATGGGCCGAGCCTCTTCCTTATTCTGCAAACCAGTTTTTGCCCGGCCATCGGGCCAACATATTTATGCTTAGACCCTAAAAATTTGTGTTAGGCCTCTTCCTTATTATGCGACCAAGGCCTAACCCAGCCGCCAGGACAACATATTTAGGCCTAGACATGGAAAGTTTGGGTCGGGGCTCTTCCTTATTCTAAAACCAAGGCCTGATCCGTCCACGGGCCAACATATTTAGGCCTAGACCTAGAAATTTTGCGCTGGGCTTCCAGGCGTAGCTGCTCATGCCTAAGTATACTTCCAACACAGCTTTGCCGCTCACCAAACCGTTAGATGCAATAGATTGAGTTTAATTATCCGCTGACACGTAGGATGCATAAGTAGGGTCCTTGCGCAACACATTGGCCAAAGCCAGCTCGCTAACACAATACGTAGGTAAACTGAACTCTAGTCTAGAACCTATAGGGGGTTGCTCCGAGAAAAATCCTTTCTTTCTCGACCAATCTTGCATTGCCAAGCGGCTCACGGTCACAAACCGCATTTCATGTTGCACTTGAACTGTGACGTTCAATGTTCTTGTAAGTGCAAGCAAATGAGATTCACCATGGAGTCAAAACTGGCTTAACATTTTTTACTGAAATTATCTCTTTGACCTAACCACCAACTCTCTAGCTACCTAGTTACTGTGTAGACGTACATATCTGAAATTCATTCACAGTGAAGGGACAAAACCACACCTGCCTAGAATAAACACACTGGACAGCTATGTGTTCCACATTGTGTTCTTGAAGTTTGAGACTGTCTTGTCGATCAGAGGATTGCTCGATGTTGGAAAGCTAGCTTTACAAATATTTGGCATTTGGCTAGCGCACAAAACTTTAGGACACATTTAACATCTACAAGGATTTCATGACCACGACATAGCATATTGTAGATGGATTGAGCGGAGTAACTTTTATGTCGGCATGGGTACGTGAATTTATCAGAAACTTTATGCAGCATGCTTCCTATCTAACGAGTCAGTAATATGATGACCAAACCGAACACACCCAGCGGACACATACCATAACCGGATTGGTCTCCCTAGCATGTTGTACACACTTCCCCCATCTTTCTCCGTCTCTTTCTACCCACTCTTTTCTCCCCGCCACACAACTTCTGGCTCTTCACTATTGTCTGAAAAAGCTTCCACTACTACATATTCGCATGTCAAAGACTAGTTATATGCTAGCATTTGTACTAAACATTATCTCCGAGACGAAGCTGATGCTAACATACTATTTATATGAAACATTTTTACTTCTTTACAATTGAATCTATCTCTAAATTCTCACTATGTTTTTTATGTCTGCAACAATCAAATAATGGTAAGTGATATCAAACTCCGTCTGAATGTTGCCAAATCATAGAGTATGACAACCACATCCATTAACGAAATAGCTAGTTTAATCCACTTATGTGCAACATAATGTGTTTATACGTTATTTAGTATATTGAAATATATTTAAAGAATGTTCTACATTGCACGAGTACCATAAATGCAATAATAGATATCTCTAGAGCATAATTCTCAATCTTGGTTGTAATTAACAAAAAATTATAGTGTACAAGGCGTGAGTAATTTGTCATCGAACCATCTTCTCGCTTTCTTGCTAGTTATTTGTGTCATATGGGTAGCACACCACTTGTAATTGGAATACTAGGGGTGAGTAGGTAGATGGGCACACCACTAGTATTCCAATTACTTGTGGCATGTCAGCTGCAAATGACTAGCATCTGTTATTAGTGGCGCCATATTAGCGGCATGCCACGCACACGCCACTAATACTAAAAATAGCATCTGTTATGTACTAGTGTGTTTGGGGTTCATATTAAATCCTAAAAGAATTGAGAAAATCACAGAGTCTCTAAACCATCAAGATAAGCTCCATGTATTTTCTTGTTTGAAATATTCTTCGCTTGGCTGCTCATCCAGTCAAGGATCCAGTCGAGGGCCGCACTCCTGAAGAAACACATCCTCACTGCGACGGAGGCGGTGTGCCCCATGTGTGGGTGCGCGGATGACAGCGAAACGCACATCATCTTCCGCTGCCCGTTTGCGGTGGTCTTCTGGGACACGATCGACGTCCGCTTCCCTCCTGGTGTCGGTGTCCGCCGCCTCCACGAGTATGCCGCCCGGCGGCCGGTGCTTTGCCCACCTCCACATCCATCTTCATCATTCTCTGCTGTTGGCATGTTTGGAAGCACCGGAACGGGTCATTTTCTAGCGTGATACCCCGTCCCACCCGCCTCCTGTCCGCTTGCCGCCGCGACGCCGTGTTGTGGCGCGCCAGAGTGCCTGAAGTTGCTCGTAGTGATACTAACTTGTGAGATTGATGCTTTGCTCCCCGTCCCTGGTCCCTAAAACCCCTGTTCTCTCTACTCCCCTACCCCTTGTACCTCTCGTCGTAATGCTTGATTTTGAGCCTTTTTTCATGAATGACAAATTCAGGTGGGGAACCTGACCATTCAAAAAAATCCTATACTAAGAAAATATATAAGTGGGCAGGCCAGATTAACATACCTAAGATCGTTGGCCGAGATCAGTGCCAGCCCAGGCAGATCATGCGGCGGTGACCAAATCATGTCGAGGTGAAATGCTTTGTCCCATACACGGGACTTCCCGGTTCGACAGTAGGGCCAGACCGGAGGCGGCAAGTCGTTGTTGGCTTTGGTCCCAGCAATCTGTACGTCGTTGGTCAGATAAGCAGATTCAAATCCCCAACGTTTTCTTTAGAAGATGCTACCTGAACGTTTATTTGTTTCTTGTAGTAGCAAGATCTCCATTTACTCAATTCAACGTTCAATGACCAATCGCATTCGATCGAAGTCTTGGAGACCGACTGAGAGGGTCCGCAAATGCTGCATGCATCCACGTGGTACCTATCGCTAGAATGAACAGATGGATCCATCTCTAGCTATTGGGTCGCACTCGGTAGCTCAGGCAGAAATTCAACACGGTGTTGCGTGACGATGTGTACGCTTCTGTGCCGATCTGCTTGTACCCGTTCTGATCAAACGAGATGATACAACCTGATGGCTAATGCATGGACTTTTGGCATAAACAACGGTGATCGTCCAAAGTGGTGACCATATACCCCAGCTTGAGGAGTGGAGTATATAGTACAGACTACAGGTAGCCAGTAGGTAGGTTGTGTTCCCTGCCTGATGGCTTGTTAGTATCAGCATAGGTAGGTAATGGTATTTCCAGCTGCCCGACTAAAATTGTAGTTTGAAATTGATCGAATCCCTGAAGAGTCACTAGTGTACATGTTGTGATCATAGCGATAACGTATGGTACTGTATGGCGGAGTAGAATCGTTAATTGCATGCCTTGTCAGGTCTTCTTGGTCTTGTTCATGACAAGACGCTGAAAAACGACTTTGGGGCATCGAGTACACAGTTGGATCCATCCGCGGGTCCTACCGTACATGCGCGCACGCGCTTTGTAGATACGCGCTACCTTGATTCTGCTCGTGTGTGATATTGAGATGGTTATGCGCATAGATACGCTATTTTTGGTCAAGTGTGAGTGTAACTGTCCAGTCGGTCGAGCATCGCAGTCAATAATTTTTGGACGACCAACAGGCTATAGCCAATGGTCGATTCAGACATGCACCGATCTTTCCGTTCATCCAGGTACGTGACCGTACTAGCTATACATCGCGACTAAGATGGGCGATGTGACCTGAGACCATGCACGAATATCAGAATGAAGACGGAGGTGATGGTGATGATGATGATCAGACTCTTGTCTCGGTATCATGCTGTAAGATGAAGAACCATGATTTGTTTTGATTTTTCTATTTGGAAAATGTATGAGTCCTGAAGATAATTATCTATTGGATTGTAATCCCATGATGACTAATTATTTATGTTTGTTTTCCACCAACGGCGCTATCGGCTCAGTCTTCCTTGTGCCTGTTAAGCTTCATGCACTAGCCACTTGAACCAAAAGTCCGAACTGATGGAAAGGGTTAGGCAATCCACATATACATTTCACAACACCCCCACTCGCGTGTGACGGGAGAAGAGAAAGTCAACACGTGAAAGAAGAAGAGCACACCGAAACAGGGCATCAGCGGTGGCTAAAGAGGGGGGCAACAGCAATTTTTAGGCTTAATTGCGAAAACCATGTGAAAGCCAGGATTTGAACTTGAGACCTGGGGCTCTGATACCATGTTAAGCTTCATGAACTAGCCACTTGAACCAAAAGTCTGAACTGATGGAAAGGGTTAGGCAATCCACATATACATTTCACAACAGTGCCTACAGCCACCGTCGGCATAGCTTCTTCGTGTGCCGAAAGTGATTGTTGGCACAACAAATCTTGTCAGCACAGGAGGATCCCTTTAATAGAGAGATAAAAGGCGTTAGGACTATGCCCTAAGCCGATGGCAAAGCCGTTGGCACAAGCTTTTTTCTTTTTGCTTCACGCAACCCCTCTCCCTCCTTGGATCGATATCGCCTTTTTAGTTTTGAAAAAAATAAAATAAATGATAGAAAATTCAAAAATAATCGTTCGAGAAGTTGATGTGTTATGTCATCTAGTTTTAAGAAAAACTAAAAAAAATGAATTTGACTTTTTTTTTGCAAAATTGTGTCATGTATCGATAAAACGGGTTTTCTGGTTGCATATGACCTCCGATGAAAATGAATCTATGCAAAACTATTAGACAATATTTTGATTGCTCAAATTCAAAACATAAACATGACCTTTTCAGCTTTTAGTTTTTGAGCAAAAAATAATTAAAAATAAATTTATTTTATTTTTTAAGGTTTATTATCACTTATCTTATTCATTGTTGTTTACTTAGATAATTGTCCGAAATTCAAAAAATAAATAAGTGTGATGTCATGGAACAAGGTTTAATAGGATTGATACGGTGTTATTGTCAATAAAAAATAGCTCCTCTCGTAGGAAGCACACCCAAAAGAAACAGTGAAATTAAGCTTGCTGGGGATTGGAGTAATTTGAGCATGGGTGACTAACCAGAAGTTTGACCATGAGTGTAATGTGACCTGAGATTAAGTTAAGATTAGAAATGATCCATGTGAGAGAAAAAATATGGAAAAAAGTTTTGAAAAAATCCAAGCCGTAATTGTCAACCGGCCGTTAGTTCTATGCCAAAGTTTGTGCCGATGGTAAAGAGGTCACTACCGATAGGGTATTGTGTCGACATCCACCTTGTATTTTCCCTGTAGTGATGAACCATACTACATGGCGTGGAAACATACGAGGATAGAGTAATTATTCTCCTTCGGATACGGAATTAGTGTCCAAAAATAAATAAAAATAGAGATTAAATTGGGAGTAATTAATTAGCATGATAGGAGCCATTATTATGGAAGCATTCAATATGAGTCCTCGTATCATGCAATGTGTCGCATGGCCTTGTTTGTAGTAAAATCTAACATCCATCCTCCTTCTAATAGCGCCACCAGACGTTGGTCCGATGGGAAGACAGGTATCGGACGTCGATCCCTAGTGGTTCCCGTAATCTTAACTTACATAAAAGCTTAACGTAACTTATTCATGGATGACAAGGGAGTATGAAAATTCCTAATTCAAGAAGGAAAGTGAATTTTCAAGCTTGAAAATCATTTCTAGATGTTACAAATGAAACTACAAAGTAAAATTGGCGTGAACAGTTGATTTTGATTACGAAGCAGTTATATCGACGTCGATCCTACTTACCTTGTCGTGACAAAAGATAAAGTGCCACGCACCTTTTGATTGCACAAGCCCAAACAATCCCATTTCAAGAAAATATAGAAGTCCAAAGAGTCCCCTGCTACGTTTTGGACGCTATCGATCATTAACTTCACTTTCCTTGCGAGTGCGCTGGGTACAATCGTACACGTATACTTGCGTTACTTGTAGGTCCGCCCTGGCGTCTGCTATGCAATTGGAACGAACAAACCTGATAAATTCTACCAGTATCATCGACATACAGGGCCGGTCCTGAGATTTTGAAGGCCCGGGGCGGAACCAAAATCTGGGCCCTATGGTGACCAAAATAATTACTATAATTTATATGTGTACGTACATATGAAGTTCGCTAAAGTAATATTGATATATACATATTGATTTGCAATTTTTTTGACATTACTCATCGTCTCGAATGGTGGTATATCAGTAAATATTTTTTGATTATCACATCGATGGTTCCCTAACCATGTCGTCAAAGAGGTTGTGGGCACAATGCGGCCTACATTCGACCTGGCCGACGATGGTTAGTCTCGATCTCCTATCGAGAAATGGTTGATCGTCGAGACATCCAATGAAAAATTAGACTAGTACCTTGATATGACTTGAAGTTACATTGTGCCATGATCTAGAGAAAACGTGTAATGAAAAGAAAAATAAGTGGTTTTTTTAGCAACGAAAAATAACCGAGTCGATTGCTTGTTGCATTGTTGGATCGACATTCTGCTCTGGACAATTTTCTAATCAACGTGGCCTATTTGATCCCCTTTTAGAGCTAATAAAGGAAAAAAGAAAAGCCCAAGCAAACCAATAAAAAGGCCCAAAGTTAGCAGAAGAAGAAAAGCCCAACTTCTGGTCCAGTCGGACACTCGCGGCATATCTTCGTCTTCTTCATATAGCTGAAGCTGAATAGAACTCCCGAACGAGCTCGATCTAATGGCGCCGCCGCCAAATTCACCGCTGCATATGCCTGAAGTAGATGGGATCTGAGGGCCCCTTGGTTCGTCGGGCCCGGGGCGGCCGCCCCTCCCGCCTCCCCTAGGGCCGGCCCTGTCGACATAGGCCTCCTTTGATTCATAAAGGTTGTATAGGAATTATGTAGGAATTAAATCCAATGTAAATAATTCTACATAATCAGTTTGATTTATAAGAACATATCCTATAGAAACTAGTCCTATAAGAATCTTATAGTGTAAATCATGTAGATAAAAAACATTATATCATACCTCATGGAATAATCCTTTGCTACAATCAAACACACTTCATCTTTTCGTAGGATTCAAGTAGGTATGACATTTTAATCATATGATTTTCCTATTCCTATGTTATGAATTAAAGGAGCACATATGTTCTTGATTGGGTTTTCTGAAGAAAAATTGGACTCTTAACAGAAAACAAATGCTATCGAATGGGACTTATTTCAACATTATGACTGTATATATGTCATTTTTTCTAAGAGAAGTTTCATCGCAATATGCACTATGGATTGTCTCAATAAAAGTTTACAACTCACTAGACGTCGATCGAAAAACATAATTTTTCTGTGTGTTTACAACATAGCTGAAACATTTCTTTCGCGATCACATGCTAACCAAAATAAATCAATAAGAACACCAAGATATGGAACACAAAAAGTATGGGCTTGCAATAGAGCACTATTGGTCTCAGAAAAATAGATCTTGTTTTCATCACTACTTTATCGAGGATCAAGTTCATTCAAATATCCATGGGATGCTATCACAAGGATAGAATGTCATGAGGGCAGAGAGGGGAACCGTCGCACCCTAACATGGAGTTTTTTTTTATGTTAGGCTCGTGCTCCTCTATGCTAAAACCTCCTTATAATTGTGTGCTTTAGTGTTCATGCCCACCTTAAATAAATTCTGCACCAATTTTCTTTGATTGCCCCTCCTCAAATAATGTTACTTCCTGGTCTGTCCCCGGAATCTGCATCAGCCTATTGAACTACATGGTTCAGGAGGAGTTTGTTTTCCTGATCATGGAGAAAATGAAATATAAAAAATTTATAAATGAGAAAAATCATGAAACTTACAAAATTAAAAATCATATGTATCTAAAATTATAAAACAGATAAATGAAAAGTGATTATATTTTAAAATCATAATTAAGTGCCACTATGTACTATTGAAAAACCCTAAAAAATAGATAATAACTACGACTAGGAGGCAAGTTGATCGACGAGCAAAGGACGGATATGTTCCTTGCACAGCACGCACGATACATACATGGCTGGAGAGCACCGTCCTTTGCTCTTCGATCAACTTGTGGTGGCGGTTCGTTATACACACATATCGCCATCGATCCTACTATGATCGTGACAAAAAATTCGTAATTCCACGTACCTTTGGACGCACAAGTCAAACCATCCTACTTTTATATCTTATTATCTGTTGTTGTCAATACAATGTCTCGATGGTACAGGTGTAAGTACATACTTGCTGGCCGCCGTGGCTCCTTGGATGCAAATTGGAAGGAACCTGCCTGACAAATGCTACTAGCATACTACTAGCACTAAGTACATGTTCTTAATTAGGTTGTCTCGAGAAAAACTCAGCTCTTATAATACAAAACAGATGGTGCTGACTCATATTTACAGTCACTCACAGGTACGGTTGGTTTGGTTTGCTAATGTGGTTCTCACGGCATTGTCTTGCAGCCGGGTGGTGTCGGTACTAGCTTGTGTGGGACTGAGGTGGCTCAAGTTTGGAATTTATGCATAGGGCAACATTATGATTGATGTTACCAATCACCGTATCAAGTATGCGTCGGTATCAGCCGTGGTACTGTTTGTCTTTGGTCTGAGAACTTCACCGAAATATCCAGCTACCAGCTGCATCAGTTCTCCCAAAAAAGCTGTCACGAAGTGGTACTCGTGAACTCCTAAGGACAAATCATAACGTTAAATGGATGCACAACAGTCAACAAAGCTATGGTTTGCAGAATATCTCATAAATCTAAGAATAATTTATGAAAGAAACGTTAACTGGTACCTTGATCAATCTGCATATCTGTATTCAAAACAGAATGTCAATAGTCAAAGTGGTCCGTTGGTCTCCCTTCTAACGATACTTAGATAGTACTTTATACATAAGCTATGGTTCTTGGCAATCAGGAAAGGTCACTTAACGTGCACTAGTTCATTATACAATGTCATTATCCAACCGATAATATCAGTCGATAAAAACAAGAAGATTTGGAAGATGAAGATACCGCTCAAACTTAAAAAATTTGGCTGGTATTTGCGTCGAGGAGTAATCCTAACCAAAATAATCTTGTGAAACGCAATTGGCATGGGAGTGTGCGGTGTGTTTTTTTGTCAACACGATGAGACGATTAAACACTTGTTCTTCCAATGTCGCTTTGTCAGATCTATATGGTCATGCATTCAAGTAGTTTCTGATCTGTATCCCTCGACTAGTGTGACCAACATCTTCGGTAATTGACTCCATGGGATCGATCACAGATTTAGAATGTTTATTAGGGTGGGGGCGCTTGCCATTATATGGTCGCTATGGCTGTGTAGAAATGACAAAGTTTTTAATGATAAGAATTATTCTCTCTTGCAAAGCTATCTACGTATGTACCGCTACTCTTCGTTCGTGGTCTGCGCTGCAGAAGGTGGAGAAATGCGACCTGTTTACGGAGGTCTGTACACGGTTGGAGGACACGGCGAGGAAAACTTTTTCCCTACATGGGTGGCAGCATAATCTACAGATTGGGTCTCCGCCTTCACCTTAGGCGTTTTACATTTCCTAATATCTGATATGTAATTCGCCTTTTTTAGCTCTCCAGAATACTGAGACTCTTTGAACGGCTGTGTGCATCTTAGCTATGCAGAAATCGGGTGTAATTGCTTTCTATGAGTAATAAAGCGTCCATTATCAAAAAAAAAAAAACTCGAGACCAAGAACTACATGAGTTGGTGTTAACATCTTTTGTGGTCCTTGTCTGTTGTTAATGTTAACTTGACATGGATTCTAGGATGATATTTGGTATTGTTTGTAGCTTTTATTCTTGGAGGTACCTCTTCGAGATTCTTGTTGCACTATTTTGATATGTATTTACCTTGGTCAAATGTTGCCACAAAGATCAGCGCTCACAGGGCTTATGTTTTAGACCTATATAGTCAACAACTATAGTTAAGTTCTACATGCATTTTTGGAACCTAGGTTCACATAGACCCAATAATGAAAATTGGTGAAAACCATAGCTATTAGTCTCAAACGGTTTAAAAAATAATTTAGGCATGTAGACACATATACATATGAAATCTATTGCATACTAAAGGAACATATATGGGTATAAAATAGATACGTCACGTTAATCCACATTATCGGGATTGTCTGGGATTTAAGAAGACTATTTCATCGGGATCTAAGCACGTAATAATGTTTGCCAAAATTTATTTCAATTGGAGGAAAATTTCACTTTCGTATGAGGATTTATACCCAATTGTTGGACATGTACATCTACTTCCCCAACTAACTGAGCTAGGTTCATTACTTCTGTTTGTCATGATTTATATTGAGTAGATAATTGTATTCTCTTCCATTGTGTAAATAAGAGATTTTAAAAATGATATGGGACTCTCATCGATGAGAGCATCATCACAAACAGTAAGTTTATCATTTTCATCCTCACATAACATAGTATTTTCTAAGCATGACGGGTTATCAAGCAAAGATGGGCCAACATTTCAGTTTTGTAGTTATCATCATATGTTGGTGGTAAAGGTGGAAATCCCACTCTTCCCCAAGCTTAATTAGATGGAACTATGGCTTTTTCATTTTCTTCTTTATGTAATAGGCTAGTGTTTTCTTGCGTTGTTGTGTTCCTCTCATTATAGTCAACAACATATATATTATCAGAAAAATTTTCCATACAAAAATCAAGGATAAGAGTGACATCACTATCATGTTTGTTAGTCACAGCAGTAGCTTTATAGATATCATCAACGAAGGTTTTAAATTCATAGGCTGCCATAAAGATCACAAATTGCTCTACTTGTTTGATCTCTAAATGAACATAACTATAAGCATGATAGGATGAAATTGTATGTTCTTTATGGGATCTACATTGGAAGTCAAAGTGTTCACAGCAGCAAAAGTAACAAGTCCTTTCATAATATGCAAGCAACTCTTTGTCAATATGTTTCTGAGATTTAAATAACTCACTCCAATAATGGACATATGAGCATTTTCTATGGTATTTTTCATTCTTATGGTTTTTGTGTTTTAAAGAAAACTAAAAATACTAAAAACAAGATGAAGAAAATTACTTTGAAAATCAAAAGGAGAAATAAAAGCTCACAGTGGTGCGACCTCCCCAAGCTTAGGTGTAAGCACAGGGTTGGTGAAGATGTTGATGTGATGTCCCTCTTGCAACTTTGGTGCTAGAAGATGTTCAGCCAAAGTGATGTAGCTTCTTGGAATTCCTCGGCAACAACGCCAGAAAATTGTTCTTGATGAAACAATCTATGTGTATCAATTTGTTGAAATTTCAAGTGCACAATATTGTAGAAGCATATTTTCCCCACAAGGGGGACTCGAGTGTTTATATCGAACTTTCGGGGAATTGACTTAGAAGCTGAATTCTTCCTTCTCCTCTTGTAGCAACCTGCAAAATAAAATTCTTACCTGTATCCCCAAATCCATCGCGTGGTTATCAAGCACAAGCTTTCGTATTAGTAATAGGAAATATATGTGAACTAAATAAAAAACAAGTAAAGGCTAGGGGTATTTGGGTTATGTGTGTATGTATGTATTTTTGGTATTTTTGGATTAAAGAAATATAAAGCAAGGTAAAGGTATTGGAAAGGTGTTTCTAGTAATTTAAAATGGACCGGATTTCATGGGTTCGCTTGTCTACTCTCTTTTTAAGTTGTAGTGGACACTAACAATTCATCAATGGCATAATATTGGTGAAAATTCAATATGTGTTTTATAAGCATTCATATGAGTATTACGTCCTAACATAGAGATGATGCAACACATCTCTCTTATACTGCTCAAGAAAGGGAAAACTCCAAGCAATCTTGAATTAAGAATCAACATAGTATGGCCTGCTTTTATCTTTTACACTATGTAATTCTGGAACTTCGGTTTGTGTACGGCTGTGTGCATCTCAGCTTATGCGAAGTCGAATGTGATACTTAAAACTTTTAAGTAATAAATCGCCCATTAGCAAAAGAAAGCAATATGACATAATGTTTGAATATCAAATATGCTACCTTGAACAAACAAGATGATCACAATGTCGGATGGGGCTATGGGAGACGCCTGCAATGGTGAGAGGTGACGGAGCTGGAGGCTGGTGGCGGCGTCGGAGACGAGGGAGAACACATGCACGGCTCAACTCCAGCGTGGTGTGCGGCTATTTGTACGGAGTTGGTTTACTATAACACTATAGTTGCTTTTCCATAGCTTCAAAGTTGCTTCTCGATTTTTTTATCGAAAAATATGCCAATGGGATCTACTTTGGAAGATCTCGTCGCTAGAGGCCTAACGGTGGAAACAGATCGCCATTTCAAAAAATGGTTTTAAAATTATGACCTCATTTCTTAAAAAAATGCATGATATTAAATGCACGTGTAGCCTTCATGTGCTGAACTTTCTATTTTTTAGAGATGGGTGCTTGAATGAGAGTGGATTTTGTACACCCAACCATGGGTGTAGGTGTTTCCATCAACGTTCATTGTACTTTGAGATTCGGATAAAAAGAGGAGAGAGAAAGAAATCTTTCCATCTACCATGATGGGCACGAGTCTCGAGAAATAAATGGTGACGGAAACCCTCACACATATGCGTGAGTGTATAAAAGCTCCTCTTTTTATCCGAATCTCAAAGCACAATGAACGTTAACTAAACATCTACATCAATGCTTGGGTGTACAAAATCCACTCTTGGTGCTTGAATGGACTAATAGCACCCGAGTGCACGCTAGCAGTGTCCATAATTTAGTTTGTTGAGCTCGGAGTTGAAACAAATTAGGATGCGGAGGTTCACGTCACTTTCTGATCTTTCACGCGCAAACGCTTGACTTGACTTATGCCCACGCTGCTAGTACCCTTTTGTCTCTGCCGGGAGATTTTATCAAGGAGACGAGTGGGTTTTATAATATCTCATCATCATCAGATGTATGACCATAGTATGGCCTTAATTTCCATCATCTTTTTTTTCTGTAATACATATTGAATTTCAAGAACCCTAGGAAAAGAAAGATCCATGTCGTTAATCTGTACAAAAAAGGCAGTTTTTCCCCTTTATTGACACTTGGATTTTGTTACAAGACCCAAGAAAAAAAAAACCTTGTGGAAATGCATGCTAGAAAAGGTGAAGTTGCCACCCCCAACATTACATCACAATCGAAGCGACAACATCACCTAGTAATCCTTAAGCAGAAGTTGAACTAAATTACAACAAAGTGTACGAATTAAACCAAAGAATTCCTTGTTGCACGCCTCTTGTGCGCTGCTCGCGGCCGGATGCGCTTGAAGTTGCGCAACATGCTCGGCGATGCAGCGAAGGGCCGCTCAAGTTACTGACCTGACCTGAACAGAACTGAACACACATACACGTTGTTCGTGTAGACACATACTAGTAGATTGGTTAATGTACAGCTGAAACTGAAAGGGCAATCTTGGCCCTTTCAGAAGGCGAAGTTGCCCTGGCTGGCCAGGTCGTCCATGATCTGGAAGTCGATGTCCGGGGTGCCCTGGAACCAGAGGGGCGTCGCCGGAAGCGGCGGCGGGACGGCCGGCGCTGCGTCTGAAGAAAAAATGGATGGAACATGAGACTTCAGAATTCAGAATATTTCAGAAGCATATAAGAAATGGGGGCGAGTGATCTGGTCGGATGCTTACTCTGCAGCAGTGGGAGGTCGTTGCTGCTGTGGCTGGCGTGGAGGAGCATGTCGGCCTCCTGGCGCGCTGGTGAACGCCTCGAGAACCAAAGAGGAGGATGTACCGAAGCTCCTTGGCTGAATTCGCCGATGTGCCAGCTGTAGGAGATGACTCGGTAATCGGCTTTCACCTGCCAGGCTGTTAAATCTGCCAGGACATGCATCTCTTCTCTGCTCAATTAATTAATATAAGCCAGACAGCTAGGAGACAGCGACGTGACTGCCAGCCTGGCTGCCTCAACAACATTTAATTAATGGATGGACCGAACCGATCCATTTTTAATCCCTAAACCTTTTTCTTTTCTCCTCTCGCCGCCACTAGTACTGAGCTAGCTAGCTAGCCCACCAATCCATTCACTCACTCCCGTAATCTTTCCATTTCTTCCTCGCTCACCATTCACTTTCAGTTTCATTAATCCTAGCTAATTTCTCACATGACCTCTCCACATCTCCTACACTTGTCTACTGTCAACTCCACTCATACACGATCCATCCAGGCTAAATGAAACAAACAAGTCTGTGCATTTGCGACAACAAACTGCATTTCATACTGTATACTAGTACTGACGAAAAAACAGCAATACATAGAAATACTACAGCCTGGCCTTTTGTAACACCAAAACGGAGGTCAACTATTTCATGTATATGGAGGCTTAAATCATTCTAAACCGACACCTTCCTGATCGAGCTCCAGCTCTTGTCCTGCAACTTCAACACTACTAGTTATTTTCTCAAACAAACCACCGTCGGTAACACAGCAGACGACAAAGACACGCTTTGTGTTCAGCTAATGAATCAGCACCTGCATCGGGTTATATAAGCAAATAATTCAGCATGGACACCTCTAAATTCTTAGACACCAACATTCATAACCCACCCTTCTGCAAACATTTGGGAGGGAGCAACCAACTTCTGAAATATTCCACATGGAGTACTGAGGTTTCAGAGCTTACATTGCTGTGTCTACCAGATGCACCACCACAACGCCTTGACCAAAAGAAGCAACTGGCCAGCCACCGCAAAGCACATCGGCGAGGGACTTCGCTGGACCAGAGCCCCACGCCGCGAGGCTCAGACAATCCCCAAGCGGGTTGCACAAAGTAGAAGAATCTACCGGCTCATTCTTGGGGTCCTCATCTTCTTCTTATTCACCTGAAATGAAATAACACAGCATCATTCAAAATGGTGCACACCATATATACAACAAAACAGCTAGGGACCTAGGCAAACTGAAACAAACTAGAGCGGACAAAGCCTGTGCATTTGCAACAAACTGCAATTCATACTGTACAAGTATACTGAGAAACAAGCAGCAGTACATGCTTCCTCAGGCTGGACAATTTGTAACAGCAAAACGGAGATAAACATTGCATGTACGGAGCCTTAAATCATTCTAAACTGACAGCTTCCTGGAGCTCTACCTCTTGTCCTGCAAGACACTACTAATTATTTACTCAAACAAACTTGCTGTAACAACAACTTTGCTGTCCATGAACAGGAAGCAATGCTAGGGAACATGGCAAATTCCTGTCCAACCAACCTGAACCAAGCCATGAATTTAATCTACAACATATTCATGCATTAATTCTGGCATGAGCAAATGGAAGCTTCGCACTGCATTTAAAATAGAACAATCATAATCAGTATATATACTAGTCGATTCTCAGCCACCTGAGTGGCTCCACACTGCACTTGAGGATGCTGCCGATGGTGTTCGCCACCGACACCGCCTCCCGGTACCCACCTTCACACCCCGCATCTCCTCTTCCAGTATGATTTGAACCTGAAGAATATGCAAGAATCTCAGTACTGCGTATGCATCACAAACATCAAAGCAACTTAGCACATATACTAGTGCCTATGCACACAACCATTTTTCGTTTACTCAAACGCAAGATTCCTATACTGCCTACCAATTCACACCATCAAAAAAGGCAATTTCGTTTAGGAAAATTACATGGAGAAGAGAGGGGCTCAACAGCAGCAGCTTACTGGGGAGGTGGTCGGCGACAGGAGCACGGAAATGTGGCTGCTGGCAGCAGCTCCGGTAGGTAGCAACAGCAGACACGAACACCCAGCCTTGTCTCAACTGTCGACAAATCACAGCACAGAACAGATACGGCATGAGGCAGAGCAGCGATGCATTCTCGCAGCAGAGATGGTAGGAGGAGAGTCTGACCTAGGTCGTGCGTGGGGAAGCAGCGAGCGAACTTGCGACAGAGATGAGCTAGAAACTTCCCCAGCTCCACACAGCCACCTGAGTGCCTCCATGATGTTGGCCACAATGCTTCCTCCTCCTGGTTCCCCTCCGACACAGCCAACCCCTGAAAAAATATGCAAGGGTCTCAGCACCGCATATGCATCACAACCATTTTTCGTCCATAGATGCAAGATCCCTAGACTGCCTACCAGTACAACATCAAAAGGGGAAATTTTGGTTGTGCAAAACACAAATTACATGGAGAAGAGGGGCTCACCACCAGCAGCAGCAGCAGCGCGTTGGGGAGGTGGTCTGCGACAGCCAGGCATGAGCTCGGAAATGTGACCGCTGGCAGCAGCTCCGGTAGACATCAGCACGCCAAAGAGCAGAAACGGCATGAGCAGTCCAGCGATGTAAAAAGACATTTTTTTGCAGCAGCGAAGCAAGTGAAGGTTGCTAGGAGGAGAGTCTGACCTAGGTCGTGGGGAAAATCTGCCGAGGTCGACGGCGTACTCCTGGTGGCTCCCCTTCTATCGTGGCTTGGCGCTGATGCGGTAGGATCCGACCCGGCGGAACCGGGACGGCCGCCGTCCCCAGGTCCGATGCGCGCGAGCAGGAGGCTGATAACGGCCGCGGTCGCAGGATCTGGAGGCCCAGCCGACGGACGGTCGCCGGGGACGGGGGGGCGGCCTCGCCGGCCCGCCTTGCAGAAAGCTTGGCCGTCAGCAGCCGCGGGCGGCGCTTGGACGCGCCCGTTCTTCAGGACCTCGTCGGAGGTGAGGCGGAGCTGTGCGGCCGGCGGGGAGAGGTCGACGGCGGCCGGCGGGGAGGAAGGAGGCGGCGCGCGGGGTTGGGTTGGGTTGGGTGAGAGAGGAGGCGGCGCGCGGGGCTGGGTTGGGTGGGACTGAGGATGAGTGAGGGTTCGGTCGGTGTGTTTTTTTACCCAAAGGATCAGATTTCGTCTCGCGCCCACTTTTTTTACCCAAATTTTGGTGGCGCCGCGCCCATTTCACCCAAATTTTGCCGCCGGTCAGATTCTTGTGCCAAGTCAGCAATCCGCGGCACTGCTCTCGAATTGACATATCAGCCCTTCAATTCTTGCAGATCCAACGGGTCACATCTCATCTCTCCCTTCTCACGCCCAGATGCAAATGAGCACAGCCCGCACAAGCCTAATTTGCTCCGACTTTTGTTTTGTATGTGTGTGTACCCTTCAATGCATCTAGTACCTAGCTCCACACACACACACATGCGTGTGTTACCCGGTGTCACAAGCTTGCACCTGTGTCGCATATGTGCACACATCATCAAACTCGACATGGTGGGTACATTCTTTTCTGGAAATGGTTCAATGAATACAGTTTGTTGAAGCACAACAACAACAAGCCCGGGATAACACAAGTTGGCGCGGGAACCTCCATAAGAGCAATCGTGCCATGTTGGTGGTAGAGGACCTATATATGGAGTGTCGAGAATGCGCAACGTGTTGGTGTGATATCCACATCTCCCGCCTAGCTGAAGGAAATGTCGGGTCTTGCGTAAATCGAGGATCCACGAACCGAGACGGTGCCTCGAGAAACCCTCCACGTGAAATGCTAGACTCTAGGAGCTCCACTTACGACCACACAACACCCCAAGGCTCGGTGGTGGAGGGTACGTTTCGGGGCCCGTGGTGAATTGGTGGTCTGTGGGGGTGAGGGAGATTGTTGTTGTGATGGGAGGCCACATCGATGATATGAGACTTCTAGATGACATATATATGACACATGGTGGAAGGTTCAATAGGAGAGAGACGGACTGAAGATAGTAATTTTTTGGGAAAAGGAGAGATGCACTGAGAGAGAGAGTACGTGACATCAAAATATTATTACGATGGCGGATACACATGAAATAATAGTCATCAAACATTGGTACACCACGAGTTTATCACTCTAGGAATAAAGCTCATCAAATGAAAATGACATAAAATAATAGGGTTTATCTACTTTTGTATAGTGTGATAACAAATTAAATAAAGTATAATGCATGGCTTGTAAAAAATGTATACAATGTACGCGACCCTCTTTACATCAACCTTATATATTCATATGATATGAGGATCACATGCCCACCTCGCGAGATTTCGAGCGTCGCCACTTGCCGAGGAAGATATAAGCTTCTAAGGGAAGGAGCAGCTCCATTCACCGTAGTTAACTCTGATGCAGAGTTGCTGGTGTTGATGATCTCTGAAGGTCGTTGTAGCTTCCCACGTGCTTTTCACATGCACACTACCCCATCGAGCGCCGAACATCGAGACCTCGAGTTTCCCTCCACCCTCCTGCCTATCGCCATGACTATAAGGAGATGGTTGAGGAAGCACCTGATCTCGATGAATCCAAGCCCAACCCCTGAGCTTTTATTGAAGAGGTTTGTAGGAAGATTGAAGCATCCCACCGTATTCAACCAATGGAGCACAAACCTCGACAACATAATGCCACCGACATGAAGGGCAAACACTAGATCTACTAGTACTACTATATATAAGGAAGACCCGGCCTCCCCTCCCCCATATTCTCGAGCCGTCAAAGCCACCGGATAGGAAGATGAGAGGGTTCAGAGGGAGGGGGAGATGAATCTCAATTGTGGGGTAGGAGAGGAGTTAATATCATAAAACCACCACTTTATAGTTGAAATTTACCAAATGTGACCACTTTACATTTGCGGGACAAAAAACCACCACAATTTTCCAGTCTTTTTCCATGGAATTTGACAGGTTCGGCCCATTTCTCAAGACCAATTTGTTGAGGTGGTTTGGGCCCCACTTGTTAGCCTAATTACAAAATCAAAATAACCGAATAGTGATTAATAAAGGGAAAAATGGATGTGAATGCATGTAGTAGCTTGCTCCACACACGTGTTTTCCGATATCACAAACGACTTGCACATATGTCAGATATATGCACACGTCATTGAACTAGACACGTTGGATATAACTTCCAAGACATTGTTTTCGGGAAAAGGTCTTATGAGTAAAGTTTTTCAAAGCACAAAAAATACGAGATAACATAATTCGCATGGAAACCTCTACGGGAACAATCGTGGCATGTCTGTGGTAAAGGACATATGCGGACTGTGATGGTGTGATGTCCACATCGCTCGCCTAAAGGCAATGTAGATTCTTGCGTAAACCGATGATCCACAAACCGGGAAGGTGCCTTGATTAGGTGCTAGACTATAGGAGCTCCACTTAACACCACACAACACCGAAGGCTCGCCGATGGATGTTAGGTTTTCGTGTCGATGGAGAGTTGGTGATTTGTGGGGCCAACGAAGATTTTTGAGGTGATGGGAGGCCACATCGATAATGGGAGACTTCCATAAGACATATGAGAGAGGGTGGAAGGTTCAATATGAGAGAGAAAGGTCGAATATGATATGTTTTGCGGAAAAGGACAGAGATGCACCGATTCACAAACCCGCGATTCCAGAAAAACACATAAAATGACGCATCCTCGACGTAAAAGCATTTTTCTTGGAAATTCTAGAGCGACGGAAAGTTAACTCCTAGTTTAAATCCGGTCGGTTTCAAATGGATTCGACGAGACACCGCAGGAAGCCACATGCATTTCCAGAATGCTAATGCACGCATATGACATGTGATAGGTGGAGCGTAGGCAGTCTCCTACCACTGCATAGGGATCTCGCACTAACCTTTAACGCCCCATTTAGCTGCTTCACAAAAAACCCCGTTTTGGCACCCCGTAAATGAAAAACGGGTTTCCCGTGGGTCGGATTGGATATCCGAGCCCAGGGCCTTGCTTTCTATACCAGGGCCCACAGACGTGCCCAATATTGCCTCGTTCCAACAAACTATGTCATGCCTGAGCCAGTTTCCAACGCAATTTCCCTAAAAGCCATAGAACTCCGAACGTGATAGCTCTTTTCGTGAAGAGTTTTTCAAAATAACAACCTTATCCAACGTTTGACAATTGATCTAGCTACTAGGACACATAATGAAGCCCCGCGACGCCACACATTTTTCTGATTTTGTCCAGATAAATTTCTAGCCAAAACAGGCCCCCAGGACATGCGGTATCGTTGTTACGGGAGCGGGGGTGCACCGGTTCGTGAACACGCGAATCCTGGAAAAAACAACACATAAAATGACGCGCCTTAGAACTCAACACATTTTCCTGCATTTCTGCGATGACGAAAAGTTGACCCCTAACTCAAATCTGGCTAGTTTCTAGTGGATTCAGCGGGACACCGTCGGAAGTCGTAGGCATTTCTAGAATGCCAACGCGTGCATATGGCATGTGATAGGTGGTGCGTAGACGGTCTCCTATCACTATGCAAGGTCTCGCCCAAACCTTAAATGCACCCCATGTAGCTGCTTCACAAAGAACTCGTTTAGGCACCCCAAAAATGGAAAATAGGTTGCCTGGGGGCTTGCTTCCCATCCCAGGGCTCACGCACGTGCCCAATATGGCCTTGTTCCGGCAAACTATGCCATGCCTGAGGCCGTTTCCTACGCCATTTGCCCTAAAAAGTCATAGAACTCCGGACATGATAGCTCTTTTCCTGAAGGGTTTCTCAAAATAACAGCAGTATCCCAAGTTCGACAACTTTTTTAGATACCAAGACACATAAAATGATGTCACGTGATGCCACACATTTTTCTAACTTCGTTCGTATAGTAATCACCAAAACGGGGCCCCAAGACATGCAAAGGTCGCCTTTACGGGAGCCCCGAAGATCTAGCCCTTTGACCGGCCACGAATGATAGTTGACCCATGGAATTTTATCTCCCTTTGTGTTGTGTTAGGTCGTAGGAACATGTAATAACAACTATTAGCACATCTTACCTCAAGATTTTCTTCCCAGGACGAAACCCTAATCCGGGAGCCCCCGCAGATCTACCCCTTTGACCGGCCACGAATGACAATTGATCCATGGAATTTTATCTTCCTTTGTGTTGTGTTAGGTCATACGAACATGTAATAACAACTATTAGCCCATCTTTCCTCAAGATTCTCTCCGCAAGACGAAACCCTAATCCGGGAGCACCCGCAGATCTACCCCTTTGACCGGCCTCCAATGACAACTGACCCATGAAATTTTCTCTTCCTTTTTGTTGTGTTAGGTCATAGGAACATGTAATAACAACTATTAACCCATATTACCCCAAGTTTCCCTCCGCGAGATGAAACCCTAATCCGGGAGCCCCGCGGATCTACCCCTTTGATCGGCCTCCAATGACAGTTGACCCATGGACTTTTCTCTTCATTTGTGTTGTGTTAGGTCATAGGAACATGTAATAACAACTATTAGCACATTTTAAAGTACACGGTTAGCCAACACGTGAGACCAATATAAAATCACACATACTATATAAAATAAGGATCACAAACATATTAAATAACTAGACACACAAGAGCGGTATGGTTCCCACGTCTTCGAGATGGTATCTGCGCCACTACACCATGAAGCGATCGTCCGCCTCAGCGATGCAATCTGCGCTGCCCTTGGCGGTAGCGCCGCACATACCCCTTTAAGCAAAGTGGCGGCTCAGAGTGAGACTCTCGGCTTCCGTCACGATCGACCTCCGTGAAGTTCTTTTGGTGGTGTGGCCGGGTAAACCTCCACGCCGCATTGTCATGTATATGCGCGGGCAGCCTCCTGCTTAGTGTTGAAGATGCGGAGCCACACATGCACTTTAGCGGTAGTGATTTCAGCTGCGAAATGGCCCCTAGTCTACATGCGAACGCCAATGTAGCATGTGTTGCTACAACGAGGAGGAGCCATCTCAACGACAGCAGTGGTGGTGTTGGAGGATGATTGCTACTAGTGGTGTTGGAGGAACTGCTGACGGTGGTGTTGGAGGAACTGCTGGCGAGTGTGGTGGAGGACCTGCTGGCGGTGGTGTTGGAGGAGAACTACCCGAGACATGGCTAGATATATGTAGGGAGTTGAGGGCTCAAACAACGGGAAAACATGGCGGGAGAGAAACGACAGGAGAAAATGGCGGGAGAGAATGGGCGGGGAAACATGGCGGCAGAGAATGGGCGGGAAAAAATGGTGGGAGGGAATAAGCAAGAATTGAGGCTATGCCGATGGTATAACCGTCGGCATAGTTTTGTGAGAAACCCTAATTGCTGGGAAACCGAAAGTGAAAGTGGGCAGGAAAACGTAGAAGCTATGTCAACGGTTCCCCCATGCACAAAAGAAGGACCCGAGAAGGCGTGGTGACGAGGCGGCACATGGGAGGACGTGGCCCATGCCCGCATAAAATAACAGTGCGCAACACAGATAAGGCACATGGAATCATAGACCATTCAAATTTGTGGACTTCGAAACAAATAGAAGGCAACTTTTTTTTGGCATAGAGCTTTCTCTCGGAGCTACGACCCATCTAGTACTCTTCTACTAGGGAAACAAAGTCCTCTAAATGTCCGCCAACACCTATGCGCTCCCTACGGCTACCCTCACCTCGCCAAGCTCAATGGCATCCATGTGGCCTGGATTCGCCGTCGACTGTGTACCTGTGTCCCTCTAGAGTACTCACCATCCATGACAAACATGTGATATTTGGATGCGAATGGGTGTAGAAGATGGATCCATGGAGGCCATATGAGGGATGGGTGGAGTCGCCCAACTCCACTGTTGTATGGCCAGATGGGTGATACCAAGGAAAACCTTCCGGTGGTGGCCGCGGTGTGCGTCAATCATGTTACTCCCTCCGTCCCACAAAACATGTCAAGATTTGACTAAATTTGGATGCATCTAGACACTAAATAGTAGCTAGATATATCCAAATTTTGATAAATCCCAGACGCGTGTTGGATGGGACAGAGGGACTAGAAGAATTAGGAACTAAAAAGAAGTCTAAATAGCTACGTGTACTCATGTCACTACCAGAAACCGGTCTTTTCCCCACGGCCATGAACCTACAGAAAATTAGCATAAACCGTCAGGGTAATAATTCCTGTCGGCTGACCGACAGGATAATTCCGCAGGGATTATTTCGACGGGGAAATTAAAAATGCCTGACGGTTGGCTGACAGGAATTATTTCCCTGGCGGGTGTTCCTGACGGTGGCCCACAGGAAATTGTTAGTCCGTCAGGTTTACTAATTTTATTCTGTGTCAATTGACCCACAGGGAAAAGCCTCCAGGAAAACAAAATCATATGAAAACAAGCCCACAGGATAAATGCTTGTACAGCAAGGGATAAATGCTCGCGGATGGAGGGGGAGGGTGGGAGAGGCGGAGCTGCAGGTCGGAGATGGGAGCTATCCGTGCAGGGATATGGTGGCAATCGGCGGTGGAGGGCCTGGAGGCCGGCGGCCGGCAATGGAGAGGAGCTAGGCTAACGGCGGCGGCGGTGAGTACTGAGTACGTGGAGAAGACAAAGAAATGGGGAATTTTTCTAGGGCTTGCCTTATCTAGTGTTTTTTTTCTCCCGTGAAGCCATGGCGCGAATACTCTAGAGTTGGCGCGGAGATGGAAATATTTGCCCGCGAACTCGCCTTTCGCGCGGGCTAACTGTAAAATAATTCCTGTGGGCTGAGCTACACACAGGAAAATGTGTTATCCTGGCGGGCCGGGCGAGTCCACAGCAAAATGCAGTATATTCCTGGCGTCCATGGAAAATCCGTCAGGATTATATTTATTCCTGGGAACTAATCCGGGCCTCAGAGGAAAATAGCCAGCCTAGAGGAAAAGCTCGGTTTCTGGTAGTGTGTTTACTAACTAAATGAGCTTACATATTTAATGTTATTTCTTAATCTTGATAATCATGCTGAACTTGCAGATATTATTTAAGGTTTTCTAAAATAATTGAACTAATTTTATCGATATATAGTTAGTTTACATTGCTTTGATCTCACGGGAGGAAAGAAATACCTGACACGTGCAAACACCAGTATAGATATGAGTTCATGTATGTATTCACGTGTAGTTCAAATAGCAGATAGTAGTCACACACCGGTGCGGCAGTACATACGTACACATGGAATATTAACTCCATCGGTACTAGATACGGTAGCTAACAATTCGTTGGGATTTACTACTAGTAATCCATTTCGGTCAATGTAGATCAAAACTAGTCACGCTCTCTTTATATGCATCAGTTGTAGATGTTTTTTAGCATGCACCCACTAGTATGGCAGGATAGGGTAGGCAGGAAAATACTTGGTTGATCCGGGCGGCATTTGCTCGCCGCGCAAATCGGCTTTTCATTGGTACAAGTAGAATGTACGTAGGTCCAGGAAAGACGCTCACCGGTCTGAGTCGTCACGCGGCCAGCCATATGCGTCCGATGTCGTCGCCGACCCCGGCCTGCACATTGAGCCACCGTTGAAAAATTAACTGGTGGTGTCATTTTTGTGGCTCGTCGAAGTTTTCATTGTCCCTAATGTCAACATTTGGATAGAGGGCTTTGTCGTCGACGCGGACGTGGAGAGGGTCACATCAATGATGCCGGAGCGCCGGGGTGGCTACCTCAACCTTTGAGGAGAAGTACCTAGGACTCCCAACGCCGGATGGTAGAATGAAGAATGATTGCCTCCAGCCAATTATGAAACGGTTCAACAAAAGATTGACGAACTGGTCTGAAAGATTCATGTCTCATGGTGCAAAGGACACTCTCATCAAGTCTGTGGCGCAGGCGCTGCCAGGATTTGTTATGGGTGTTTTCAAGCTTTCCTTGGGCTTTTGTGAGCAATATGAAAAGCTCATTAGAGATTTCTGGTGGGGCGACGATCAAAATCACAGGAAAGTCCATTGGACTGCCTGGGACAACTTAACAAAGCCAAAAGGAAAGGGAGGCCTGGGATTCCGAGACATGCACCTCTTCAATCAAGCACTCCTTGCGAGACAGGCATGGCGTCTAATCCAGAAACCCGACAGCCTGTGTGCCAAGGTCCTCAAGGCTAGGTATTATCCTCACGGGAATATACTAGACACGGTCTTCTACGCTGATCCATCCCCTGTTTGGAAAGGTGTGGAGTTTGGTCTCGAACTGCTCAAGGTAGGAATCATTAACCGTATTGGTGATGGAAGGAAGACGCAGATTATGCGTGACCAATGGCTGCCAAGGGACAGTGGACTGAAAATCACGGCACTAAAAAAGAACTCCAGGAAAAGGTGGGTTAACCAACTGATTAATACTGAAGACGTAAGCTGGAACACCACACTGCTACATGAGCTTTTCCATGAGCACGACACTCGTGCCATTCTTCGTATACAGCTCCCGCAGCAGAACAAGCTGACCGTGTTGCTTGGCACTACGAGACGAACGGGTTGTTCTCTCGTCAAGAGTGCTTACCGTCTCGCCTATAGTCTCAAACATCAGCTACGAGATTTTACTAGCAAAGCAGCACCAACACGGATGGCGATCGATCTTTATGGAACTGTGTGTGGAAGGCCGAGGTGCCGCCTAAGGTGCGTGTTTTTGGGTGGAGACTAGCCACCGACACCCTTGCCACTAAGAACAACAAATTCAAAAGGAACCTGGAGGTCTGCAGCCGCTGCTCCATCTGTGGCGTGGCTGAAGAGGATGCCTACCACGCCGCTGTCAAATGTACAAAAGCCGTTGGCCTGCGCCATGCCATGCGTGCGCACTGGAAGCTTCCGAAAGAACATCACTTCAAGAAATCGGGAAGGATTGGCTGTTGTTACCGTTGAACCAGGTCGACGCTATCACAAAAGCCGAATTCTACCGCTGTTCTCGAGATCTTGGCATCTGCGAAATGACATTGTTCATGAGCAGGGGAAGGAATCGATCGCCACGTCCGTGTCCTTCCTGCTCTCCTACAACCAGCCTCACGACCCATGTGAGGGAAATGGTAAGACACTACATTTCGACTGCCCCCAGGCCAACTCTCGCTTTCGCAAACTCGCAAGATCGCAGCTTGGTCGGCCCCTCCGTAGACCGGCTGAAACTAAATACGGATGCCTCTTTCATCGGAATTGGCCAACCCGGTGGCGCCGGGCTGTTGTGAGAGACCACCGGGCGTTGTCCCTGTTTGCTGCTTGCTCCCCTATGGTCGCCAGACGACGCGGAAGAGGCTGAAGCCAAAGCTGCTCGCGTGGGATCAAATTGTTGAAGGACATGGGCTACACCAGGATCATACTTGGAGCTGGACTGTGCAAGGGCGGTTACGGCACTTCGAGCCAGCCACATCGACGTATCGAAGAACCGGGCAACATATGATGAAGCCAAATCATTATCGAAGGATCCGGATGATCACCAAATCTTGCACACGAGAAGAGAGAACAACAGGTGGCTGATGCCCCGGCTAGAACGGCTAGTTCGGCCGGGCAATGATCTCTGGAGAGACAACCTTCCTGATGTGATTCAGGACTTTGTAACACAGACATGACTCGTATGTTACATCGTTAATATAAGACTCTCTTACCCTCAAAAAAAAAAATGATGCCGGAGCGCAGGCTTGGCGCGGAGGCTCGGGCTACGACCTCGAGGAGATGGATGTCCTGCGCTTTCGGTAGGGCGCCATCACCGAGGAGTGGCGCCGGATAAAGTTGCAGTTGGGATGGGACTTGCCGTCAATCCCGCCTCCCGTCCCGACAGAAAAATCCGCTAAACCCATATGTGCCATCCCTATTTACTTTATTGTTGTAAAAATGTATTTATTTGGGTGACTTAAGTACGTCGTTTTGTTTTCTTGGCGTTCGTGGTTTATTGTTATTGTACTTGTGTGCAAAGGAGACAGATCGGCCGATATCACTGCTTTAGTTTAGGGATGGCACGAGTCTTGACCCACATCAAATTAATTTTGGTGCTCCAACCGAATCATGCATGGTCACGTGTACTTGTTTTACACTCCAACGCCCACTGCTGGCCACTCGACTGAACGCGCCTTTTCCGACGACGTATGTGCTCCTTTTATATAACTAGTAAATATGCCCGTGCATTGCTACGGGAGAGGGACAATCTAAGTCGTGGACACAACTTTAGCGTGACACGGTGTGCACCGCAAGCGTGCCACCACGGTCTCCTCTTCACGTCACTTCTCCTCAAATAGTGTTAGGCACCGGTATCACCATCTCATCCTATCGATTATCCACTCCAACACCATGAACCTAAGATCTTTGTCTGTGCATTGCCGCAGAGGCCCTCAATTTGTTTTGCCACCACATCACATGTGTAAACATAATAACTACATTACCAACTACACTATTACAGAAATAATGTCAAATCCATTTATGTTGTGACAAATGAAATACAAATGATGTATTATTACATTTATGTCAGCAAACATAAATAAATATGGTAAGGGCTTCCTTAATTAGTGTTCATTTCTTATAAGTTCATAGTTGGGTCCTACCGCATCAACTCTTGGTATATATGTTCATTCATATAAACGTCTTCTTGGGGGAATTAGTTCGAGAAATATATGACTACCATTCATGAATTAACCAGTAATGTACACAGACTACTCCAAATTAACAAGAAAAATGCAAGGGCAATGTTGTATATTGTAGAGCAAAAAAGTATTTGAAAGAGGCAAACAACAGGTTCATTCACATTTACAGGTTTTTTTTCAAAGTATAACCTGGTTACTTTTACAAACTTAACTTCTTGCTCACAAACCACTTAATGACAGTGCAATATAGTGGCTGTAAAGGTGGGGAAAAGCCAATACATGGTGGCCAGATGTAATGACATGAACTTAAATCCCGTTTGCACGTTATGGATCTCAGGTTGAGGGATGGGGATTCGTCTTGGTTTGAGGGAGGGAATTCGTCATTCCATAACGAAAGATACCTGCGGTATTATGAATTCGTTGTTATTGTACATGTTCATCTTCAAGAGCAGGTAACATCACAAACAAATGCACCATTGTTAGGCAATCATCCAGGTCTCTAAGGGCAACAATAAAAGATGGATCATGTTATGTAGAGATAACACAATTTGGATAACCCCACAAAGAATAATCTTAAACTCACTCGGTACCTTTTAAGGATAAGCCCACCGAGATTGTTCTTTGGAGGTCAATTCAACAGTCTGTCTACAAAATCCTTCTTTTTCGTCGAAAAAACTTTCTTAACATTCTTTGTATGAACCTTGATTTCCATTAAATCAACCATGAAGGAAAAACTCTCCAATAAGCACTTACTCATAATATCATAAAACAATAACCTGTGAATGCATGGCGTGGCCTGGTATCCTGATATTGTATTTACTTCATGTGATAATACATAGCACCCTCTGGTGCCATAAGTTAGCATTGGAAGTGATACAAAGAAATGATCAATTCCACCAAGCATGACCAGTGATCAAGCAACTACAAACTGCAAAATCAATTCCACCAAGCATGCAGGATAAGTAACAAACTAAAACCAAATCATATTAGCAGAATTCAAGTGTCTACACTTCTAGTTCTAGTAATCAATATAATAAAATAGTGCAAAAATACAAGAAAACTATCGGACATACCAAACGGTTGTACTTTTCATCCTTCGAATCGGAGTTCCGGCCTTATTCCTCGTTCATGGTGGCCATCACCTATGTCGTCAGTAGGATCATCCATATCATAGTATAGAAACAGAAATATACACTTCCAGTTTATGGACCAGGGACGGTTGCTATATATCTGGGTACAATCTAGGAAGCGCAAAGCAACAAATTATTTTGAAAGCACCCCTGATCCGAGACAATGGCCAAGTAAATGATGCATCTATACTATAGCAGAAACTACGATTTAAGATGAATTGTTATGTACGGTTAGAGAAAATAACATCTGCTTTCAATCTTCAAATAACTCAATTTGGTTTTCTATGTAAACAAAACATGCACTCCATTTACCCAAATATTAGAGAAAATTTCAAGCTACATAGAAAAATGTATAGATTTCCATGACCAATGATCAAGCAACTACAGTCTGCAAGTAAGTATTACATTATGATAATATCTTTCATCTTTGGCAAAAGCACAACATGGAAAGGGTGCAAATGGAATAGCAGATGGCTCTATGATTACATACACTAAGTTGGTTCTTATATTAATTTATTTTTCCAAAGGCACCTAGGCCTCTATTGAAATACAGCTTTCCACGTAGGACCAACAACTTGTTTAGAAATCATATGCTCTGAGAAAGTAATTTATTTAGAACATGGAATGCAACCATATCCAGATTCCCCTTCCAGTCTTCCAGAAGCACCAATATGATTCAGATCAAGTGTTATTGTGACCATGGAACGGTGGAATCAGCAAACACATGATACATGGAATATATTTAAAACTGAACTTACAATAACAACTAAAATGCTGACACACTAAATTATTCATGCTACAGAGCATTGTACAGTTAAATAGATAAAAAAAAATGTACCAGATAAGGCAATCATCTACATGATCTCCAAACTCTTGCAAGAACAAGAAATCTCGACAGTATTAGTAAATAGCAGAGTATGGAGAGAAAAGGAAATAATTTCTTGGAGATGAATACTACCTCCATCCCAAGGCTTAAGGCCTATTTTTTTTCTTCAGAAAGTCAAACTGTGTTAAGTTTGACTAAGTTTTTATCAAAAATCATTATTAACATGAAAAGTACAAAATCAATATCATTAGATAGATAATGAAATATATTTTCATATGGTACCTACAAAATATCATATTTATTCATAAATTCTTCTAAAAATTTGGTCAAACTTTACTTCGTTTAACTTTCTGAAAAAAATATAGGCCTTAGGATGGAGGTAGTAGGAGCTACGAAATTCACAAGATGTGAGCGGAAAGAAACCTTGCACTACATGAGGCATCTGTGTAACAAACTTCACATGATCGAATTCCTATATTTTCGAGAGATGAAACAAGAATTTCTGAAATAAGATACTGCTACATGGATCAAACCTTACAACAAATAACCAATCTATTCCCTTAGATTGCAGATGGCTTTGACCCATAAATTCTAGGTAGCAATGCGTACCTGCATTTGGGGGCTAATCAAGTGGCAAAACTACCATAAAATTTATGAGGCTGACGTCAACTATATTTGGGGCTACCAAAGAAGTCAGCTACAAACAAAACTCGAACATGAGAAAGCATGATTCAGTTATAGATACTGTAGTAAACTTCACATCAATAACCAAGAAATTGCTATGTTTAACACACAAAATACTGGACGATGAGCAAACTGCTTCATAAAGACCAAAAAACATCTCATAGAACAGTAAGTCAAGAACTATGTTGAATCCTTTTGAGCCTTTGCCAGTGAGTAATAAAACCATAGCAGAGTCCACACGATGTCCTGGATGGAGTGAAACCCGAAAGAGTGAATCAGTACCTTAAATTTTTCCGTGTTACAAAAGGTACATATATACCAATAATAAATGTGAAAGGGCTATAGTGGAAAAATCAAGAAAATACAAGAGGCGTATTAACTCGATAAGATTATGATAGTGTAAAATGATATCTTAAATGCTTTCTCTTGGGTATTTGTTCTACAAGCATGCAATATGAGTCAAGAACATCATTGTCGGTCTTCCTAAGTTCCTAGAAAATAAATTTGTCTGTAGTGGTATAGAGGAAATTTGTTTAAGAGGGAGTTCCAAATTCCAACAGTACCAAATGATTGGGAATGGGGTTATAACCACACAGCCTCAGCGAGAGATTTTGATGTCAACTGCATCAAAAAGATTGGCAAGAAATTCTAA
Source organism: Lolium perenne (assembly GCF_019359855.2). Lineage (NCBI taxonomy): Eukaryota > Viridiplantae > Streptophyta > Magnoliopsida > Poales > Poaceae > Lolium > Lolium perenne. The sequence goes on along the minus strand of NC_067246.2, from coordinate 19,235,828 downwards.
CCATGCATTATAAACCACTCCATCTGCATGGAGATCAGCTGCATCATGTGGACTTGCCTCGAATAACACAATGTACTTGACTTCCCCTCCTCCACCGGATTCTTGAGCTCGCCAATCTACAATAGTTTCAGCACATGAATCGCAGTGAGCAACCATACCAATCAAACACAGGATATCTAATGTATATGAAATTAACATGATGAAATAATTCAAAAAAGTAAGGGGTACCGGCGAGAAGAGACTATGTCCTTGAAGGAGATCGTAGTGTCTATGTGATGCTGATAGTAGAGGTCGAGGTGGTCACTGCCAAGGCAGCACATCCATCCTTGAATGCACTTGGACCAGCCGGACATAGTACCCATGCAGTGGGCGTCCCACTGGATCCCGAACCTGGTGCCGCGGTTTCAAGTATAGCTGCAGTCAGCCTACGACTTAATGAATGGTGATCATACCATAGGTACCAATAACCCCAAATGGATAATTTTACTTCACCAATAAATTCAGAATGGATAATTTTATTTCACTCAAGATACTAATTATTGTAAATCTAGAAAGATAAATGTACATTTGCTATGAGTACTACGAGATTGTATGTTCAACCGGAAATAAGCGTAGCTTTCCAAATAGAATTGTTTTTTCTAGCGAATTACACTTGTAGCAACTAAATAAGCAACAACTTCTAGGTTGCAGCATCGGTAACTCATGCATGACAAATTGTAGCATTAACAGGTTAATTAGCAGTAACATGAAAGAAGCACCCAAAACTATGGAACGAAAGTAACAACTGCCGACAATGGTACCAAAATCAACATCGTAATCCTAGATACCTACATTACGGGATTTTTTTTTTGGAAGCGATCGGCCAAACTTGATGTTGCACAAGGAAAAAGAAAAGAACCAGACCAAACAGATCGGACCTAATTTGCATAACATGTTCCGCTAATTGACAGCTCGAACCAGAAACTTACAGGCGTCCTGGTGAGGATCCCCGCCTCGACATCACCGCTGATCGCGTTACCTAGGACGCTGCTGCCGTGCAGGCGGACACCGTGATGGGGAACCGGTGGTAGTCGCCGAGGACGCAGAAGGGCGGCCACCCCGGCTTGATCGGGACGTGCCGATGAACCAACTACACGATCTGCTACGCTGACTGCAGCCAGCCATCTCCCAACACATGGGATCCCGCGGGAGGACCGTGGCACCACCGAATCGGGCGGTCACCCGTCGCGTGGACGGAAACCAATATATGGATCGGATCTCCGGAGATTGCACCCAACATGGCCTCCAGCGCTAGGGTTCCGGCTAGGTCGGCGGCGAGGTGAGGTATTATAGAGTAGAAAGGCTCCCGTCGGGCATGTGGGGAGGCGGCGTCACAAGAGTGGCGGCCGGGGGCGCTGGTAGGCTAGCAAGACGATTGGGAGAGAAGAGATACAGGATAGGGTTTGGGTTGGCCGGTTGGACCACGGGGATGGCTATTTGTGACTGATGGGGTGAAATAAAGACCCACCGACGGATGATGGACGAACCGGTATCATGGTATATGTGTGTAGTATGTGATTTGGTGGGAGGGTAAATTGGTCAGATGAAAATATGCTTGACGAAACCTTCTGTCGGAGGAAACAGAACACGTTCGTCCTTTTTAGATAGTAGAGATTACCCATGACGCTATTTTATCTCACCTTTTTCCTCCCGTTGCCACCCTGGATTCGTGCTGCTACTTCCGGACTGCTACTTCAGGGTAGATGTATTTTCTTTTTCTTTCGCGATGTATGGATTTTCATTCGTGAAACCTGATTGATTTCCTTCGCTCGCCATCACCAGCTCAACGGTCAGCTCACCAACAAATTCCTCGTTTCTTCACCATGGATAAAAGCCAGGTTTCCTCATGCTAGCTTAGCTAGGTAGCTAGCTAATTCCTCATAATAAGTTTCTTCTTCCCTCCGATGGATTAGCGCGCGCAGGGCCACATACGCTTGGGCCAATTATTTGGATGATTAAGGAGGAGATGGTTTGGGTTCGAAACAAAAGTCACGTGACTAGCTAGAACCAGCTGTGGTTAATTAATCAGCGCACAAGACGGCGTCCATTCACGCCGAGCCGGAGCTGAAGGCGTCCGCCGGAACCAGCCCAATCGCCGGCGCTCTGCTGCAGAAGAAAACGGAGACGGCGGAGGAGCTGCAACCAGGGGACGCTGTGGAGCCCGTCGGAGCGCCGGCCTCCTTCGCCGGAGCGTCGCCGATTCACGGCCACGGCGGACGTACGGCGCCAGCCACGCGAGGATCCTCACGTCGCCTAATCACGCAACGGCGGCGACCGGAGATTCGACTTCCACGGACAGCACGCCGGTGCGCAGCAGCACAGCCGCCTGCCTCCGTCTTCCCTTTTTTTCCCTTTCTTTTTTGGTGCGTGGCGACCCGTCTGTGAGGGCCGCGATACGGGCTGTGTGTGTGTGTGAGAGTGTCCCTGTGGTACGGGCTGGCGGCGCTTCGGTATCCGCCTTGCTGTCCGGCCGCGTTGGGGATGTGGATGCTTGATTGATCTGGGCGATTGGAGGCTTCGACTTCCACGCCGAAACACGAGGAACTTTCCGCCAATCAGAACCGATCTACTCGGGTCCGATGATAGAAACATCGATAACGACAACTATGATATAAACATCGCTTGCCTGTTCCGCCAACAAGGAGCGCTCGGATCCGATGATACAGAGCAACGTCGGCTCTGCCGCAAGCTTAGAAGATCTCGCTAATCTACCCGACGACGTCTCTTTCGGCTCCTGCAGGCTGCAACAGTGCATATTTGGGTCGAACCCCGAGGACCACATGCTCGAAGGACATCATCGACAATGGGCGCGATGATGGCGACAATGCGTACTCCAGAAACATGAAGGTTAACTCATACTCCAATTTTTGTACTAACCAGTTCTACTCAGCATGTCCTCATGTGTGTATGGTTAACATAACTCAAGTCGAAGGAGAAGTCGAAGATGCATGTGATGATGATGAGTACGGGAATTCAAGATTAGATCCCACTCGCATCGACAGTGATGTAGCGTACTCGTCGGTACCTAAGTAGAATCGAAAATCTCCAGAAAAAATCCAGCAACTTTTTTGGTGTCGGCGAACTTGCGGGCCTGTTTTGGAGGCCGAAAAGGCCTCTTTTGTGCCCGGAGATTTTCTCGATGGATCCCGTGGTCTGACTTCTCTACAGTGCAAATAGAATCCCTTGAAGTGTTAAATCGCGGGTTCCAGAAAAGCGCAAATCCGGTGGCCGGGGAGAAAGTCCAACTTCTCGAGATGGTTCTGACACCTGGTCACACGCCCGATTCGGAGCTCGTATGAGATGGATACGGCCTCACCAAATTACCGGCACATGAAATCATGGGACATCAAATTTCTGGGGAAGACGCAACGAGTATGTAGGCGCTGAAATTTGGGCGGGAAAACCTGACTTGCGCTAAAGCGGGCGGGAAAAGTTTGTCGGTACGAAAATTTGGGCGGAACCGGCCGGCAACGTCGTGGCCTCCCACATACGGAGCACGAGAGAGCGTTGTTAATCTCCGGACAGCTCGAAATCCGAGGCGGCCGTACACCCGCCGAGCCAGAGTCGAGCCATGCATATCCACAACCCACAACAATGCCACGCTCGGTTGCGACCACCTACTCGATGGTAGGCTAGAACGGCCGTACATCGGTAGTGGCGCGGTAGCCAAATTAAGCATGTGGCCCCGCCGCGGGACGATGTTGAGTTGGAGAGCTACCAGACTTCAACCTTAACTAGCAGAATTGCCCGTGCGTTGCATCGGGGTGAACAAATACTCTAACGCTCCATCAAACCATCCGTACGTGTTGATATTTCTTCTTTGTCTCCGTGTGAGTGTTGTCGGTGCCGTCGTCGCCAGCGAAAGGTGCGTTTCAGGCTATATGGGGGTTGGGCTGGCTATGCCACCATGGGGTAGCATTGGCCAACATTTGTTCATGCCAGCGTCGCCACGTCGCAATTGCGATTCCTGGCGCCTTCCACTTGCTCATGCGAGCCGCGCCGCTGTGCTCTCTATAGCGCGCTCTTCTGTGAAGCTCCTTGCCCGTCCTTTCGTCATCAGATTCGTGTTTAGTTAGCTCACTCTTTGCCCATCCTTCCGCCGTTAGACTCATGTTTATGACCGAGGCTGCTTTCAACAATGCTACTTGTTATCCCGACACTGCTTGCTGATTCCAGGAGCCTTCCAAACGTATATGAACTGGTGCGATTTACTCTAAAGAAGCGATGTGGGACTTTATGCAGTTTATGAGATAATGTCCGATTCCCAACAGGCCAATAGCAGCACTGCGTTTCTAGCTAGCACGTAAAACCCAATCGTGCGGCCCAGCGGCCCACTCGATTTTGTCCCACATCGCGAGCGTGAACGTGTGAATCTGTAGCTTAATCAACTGGCCCCATTTACCTAATCTTTTACCACCTGAAGGCATAGTTGCAGTCTAAGTAGAAACATAATGCTTTGTACGACACAAAGCTTGTTAAGTCAAATGTAGGATATGGTGCATATCCATCAAAAGATTACCTGCTATAGTCTACTGCTAAACAAAAATTGTGTCAACCATGGGCCATCGCTCGATGCATCAATGGGACTACAGAAGACTTGTTCCCAAGCTGGTCTCATGGTTGGCACAATGATATCAAGTCGGTGCAGCTTCAAAAACAATAGCACAGGCATTTCAGCTGTGATCGTTGGCCAATTACAATTCTTTCAGAATGGCTTCAGCTTCAAAAGCGCTACTGTCGTACTGAATTACACTACGATTGCAGTATTACAACATTAACCATTTTGCAATCACAGAGCAGAGAGCACTACTACCTCCTTTTCAAGAACACGATAAAAACAGATCAAATTGAAGGTGCTTAATGCTCTGTCAGTAGAGAATCCCCAAGGTAGGCAAGCATTTGCAGCCGAAGGAGCAAAAGACTCCCCATTGCAAGCCAGACGTAGCAGTTTTCTTAGAGCCATTTCATCAAACACTTGACACGTATAAGTTAATGGAGTTAATCCCCTTCCTCCCAAATCCCAACAAAATTCAGTGAGGCCTCAGATCTCCTAGAAAGCAAAATTAGTTGAACACACCGACAATCGCTTGTTGGAAATTGGGAAGTACACAGGAATCATATTAACATGACGCTGTTGATGAGAACTCAGTGGCCTGGCCGCTCCAAAGCTTCCTGTGCATCGAAAGAGGATTCGAGGAGGCGCTTCCAGACCCGTACGTCTCCTCTCCTTCACCGACGAGGGTGGCCCGAAATACTCCCCATTAACACCGACGATGCGTAGCACCATCCTCAATGCACCGGCGGCTCTGCTCCTCTCTATCTCATCTACTCGGCTTGCTCGCGGACGTTGCCGCTCACATTTTTCCGCCTTGCCTGTAACCTCCGCGATGTGGCGACGAGGGCAGCGTTTCGGTGGTACCGTGGTAGAGTGCAGGAGGAAGGTGGGCGACACGGTGGAGGAGGCGGGCTAGCGGCTGTGCGGGCCGCGGCGGAGAGCTTGGGGCGTGTGGGCAGACGGCGGCGTCCAAGGAAGCGACAGCAGGACCAAGACCATCCCCAATCAAATTACCTCGGGAGAAATCCCCGCCGGAGAAAGCCGCCGCTCGGCTCTACCTCGCCGCCACCGAAGGCCGCTATCCCATCACCCCTGCTCTACTGGAACATCTACGCACGGGGGAGGCCGCGGCCCCTTGCAGACCGTCGATTCTCGACGACGACCCTGCAGATGACGACCCTGCACATGCTCGACGACGTCGCCCGCGCCGGGATTTGGCCGCCGCGCCCCTGCAGATGTTCTGGCGCCGGGACGCCGGGATGTGGCCGCGGCCGCCCGCCGCCGCGCCCTGCAGACGCTCGACGACGCCGCCTCGCAGGCTCGACGACGTCGCCGCCGGGATTTGGCCGCGCCGGGATTTGGTCGCGCGACGGGATGTGGCCGCGGCGCCCGCTCTCGGCGAGTTCCGTGCACGCGGCGCCCGCCCTCGGCGAGTTCCGTGCACCCTTCGCCTTCCGCGCCCCCTGCAGACGCTCAGACGCACGCTCAGACGCTCGGCGACGTCCGCACGCGGTGACGGACGCGTCGAGATGAAACGGACGCGGTGGAGTGGTCGTGGAGAACGATGGAGGTGGAGAAGAAAAGAAGCAAACGAAACGGTACCACGGTGGCAATCTGCAGTATTATGCGGTTTGGTGGGAGGGTAAAACGGTCCAAAAAAAGCGTTGACGAAATTTTTGGCAGAAACCTTAGCTCCTTTATTATTAGGTATAGACTTCTCCAACGACTCCAAGTTGAACTAGGTGTTTGCACCTGACGCGGGTAGGGCAGAGCTAAATGGTAAGCCTAAATAATTTTTACTAGTAGCTAAGTAGTAGTAGTTTGTAGCGAACTATAGCTAGTAGCACGTGACGTGAACCAAGACGAATCCATCGCGCGCGCATGGAAGAGAAGTGTTGAGGGCGTACGTGATTTGCATCGATTAATTAATGAAGACTGTGCGCGATCGCCTGGGCCGATCTGTTTTTCATGTTTCGGTTATGTGGCCGTGCTGGCCGTGCGGCCGCGCGCAAGGACACCCAAAGCCAGCAGCGGTCGAGCGAGCCCTCTGCTCCCGGCCTCCAGCCAATGCGGCTGCGTGAACTCATGGTCAGGACAGTTCCCGCGCCGGCGACCCACACCTGTCATGGATCCCCCTGGCCGGCCTCTCCACCGGCAATCCACCGTAGATCCAGTGTAGATCGACCACCGCGAGCTCCGTCCGGCGAAGATGGTGGCGGGTAAGGGCCGAAGCGGGCGCGAGGGCGGCCAGATTGGCCGCGGCGGGAGCTCCGCCGGCGAGAGGGAGAAGACTCCATGGTAGCTACCGCTACCGGAACTACGGCCTCGTGGCGCCGCCTGCCTTCGCCAAGCGCAAGTCGGAGCGGTACCGCCGCGGACGCGCGTCCTCCCCTTCCGTGGCCTCGTCGTCCTCAGGGTCGAGCTCCCCCCAGCACCCGCCGACGGCGTTGGTGGTGAAGATGGAGGTCGACACCGAGCCAGAGCTGGAGCCGCCGCGCCTCCTTTACTTCACCGCGGGCGACTACCTCGACGACGAGCAGTTCAAGCTCGTCCTCCCGCAGCTCGGCGTTAACGCGGGCCTCGCGCCGGACGACTTCATCGCGGAGCGCGAGCTCAACACCGTCGTCGGCCTCGTCGCGCACTCCAGCCAGCAGGATGCGGACAAGGCCGCCGAATGGAGGTGCATCGCCGTCGAGCATGAGCGTGTCTTTGTCGACCTCGTCAGCGACGAGGAGTGAGGAGCCGACGCGTCACCGCCATGGCACAGGGCTCCGGTGAGTATCACGGAGCCGATTTTGCTGCAATGTAGTGTCGTGGCGGCGGGATTTGTAGTTGCTTTTGATGTAAGTAGTTGAATTTAGGATCAATGCAAGCATGAACTCTCCGATCAAACTATTCTTCCGTCGTGCGCGTGTTTATTTTTAATTTGCGTGCGTTTTTTTTCAAACCCTAAATCCACGTTAGGGTGCCCTGGATACGTGGATTTCGGGTTTAGGGTTTGCCGTATCTGTAGAGATGCTCTAAGTTGGGCGAGCCCGGAATAAACCCCCTATGTGGTGCGGTGCGGGTTGAACATCTCACCTAGACCAGATGTCCGAGCCAACCAGCAACATAAGTACTAGTTGAGAAGAACGTGCGAGCTCGACTGACAGAATCATGACAAGACATGCTCCTTCTTTCCCGCCGTCACATACATGTCAAACTCTAAATAGTTTTACCAGCGGGCTGCATTGTAACATCTAACACTTGTTTACCTGGCCGGCCGCACAGAGACAACAAGGCCTACATAAGGCCCAGACAACGCGCATGTGGCGATGGCCTTTGTTTTACCCAACATAAAATTGCACAGCCGTCCAGAAACGAGGCAAGAGGAGGGATTTTAGTCCCACATCGGCTAGAGGTGAAAGTTGAGAGCACCTTATAAGACCAGCTTTTGTAGACATGTAAAATGCTACAAACACACATAGGGCTGCGGTATACATAGTGCATGCGCTCGCGTGAATATTCGCGACTTAAGACTTTGGACGCTTGGCGCGCGGATAGCGGACTACCAAATATTATCTATCCTTTTTTTATTTTGATAGAAAAATTGTTTTCTTAAGATAGTTGTTACTCTAGAGGCAAAATCTGAGAGCACATGTCATTATCTATCCTGTCACGTCTCTACCGCCAGTCTAGGGGCGAAGGCATCGATGTATCGCCGTCAATCCTACCTACCCGATGGTGACAAAAGATGACATGTCACGTACTTTTCGTCTAAACTAACCAATTATATTTTTTTTACATTATCTTCCATCGTCAATATATGTCGCGAGGGTACAAGTGTACGTATGTGCTGTTCATCCTGGTTTTCTTTCCGACATCATTGCACGAGCGTGGAGGTGCCAGATCTGGAGTTCGATAGCGTCTCCGGGGTGCTATCCCGGCATGATTCTTTCAACAGCAATGACTTTGCCTTTTTTTTAGATAAAAGGCATGGACTGCCCGACTTTAAATTAATAAAGCCCTCAGGTTCAATATAGACATAGATTAACCATTACATGCTGCGGCATACAGCTTCGCCAAACAAACGAACGAACTAGGAAGAGTAGGGAACAACATCAGGGAGCGCCGATGCAACTCAGGAGGCTTGGTCATTCCTTCTTGGGGCCGCTGCGTCGTGAAGAAGATTAAGCTCGGCGATCGGGTGTTCTATCCACGGCCGATCCAGAGGCTTTGCCAGGGGCTTCCACAGCTGAAGAAAAAGCATCATTTTAAAGATAATATTAGCGGGATGTTTCATAAACTTCGACTCAATGGTCATCTTGTTTCTAAAGAGCCACAATGCCCAAGATTGAGCAATAAAAAGAAGCCAAACGCATCTTCAAAATCTACCCGAGAGACTAGAGATGATAGCGAACAGTTGCGCAAAGTTAGCGGGGCACCAGCTACACCCCAGCATGGATTTCTGGCAAATTCAACACACGGTGATGTGCACGCGTCTGTGTCTGTCTGCCAATGCATGGATTTCTGGCATAAAACCGATGATCGTCCATTATTTGATGTTTAACGGATCATATAGGTAGGTAGGTAGGGTTTAGAGCATCTTCACTCGCGTCCCTCAAAGCGTCCCCCAAAGCAATTTAGGCGTGCCGGATCAAAAAACGGTTCAAGCCGCGTCCCCCAAATCCCTTTTTTGTCCGGTGCGCCCCGATACGATGTCCGGCACCCCGAGTCCGTCTCCGCCCCACATGGGACGGACCGGGGACGCCGGACACAACGAAAAGCGGGGCGGGGAGTGGCGGGGCCGACCCGTCAGCGGCACAATAAATTTTAACCTAACCGTCGCCTACCTCGCGATGGAAGTTATTGGCGCGCAGCGAAGGTGCAGTTTCCGCAGCGACGGTGCAGTTCCCGCATAGGAGCAGCGACGTGTCTCGTCACGCCTAGCTCTGCGTGCCGGCGTTAATGAGCGCCACCGCTCCCCCGCCTCCCTCCGGCCTATGAAAAGGGCCGCCTCTCGCCGTTCCTCTCACACACAAACCCTAGCGCCTCTCTCCCCAACCCTAGCCGCCACCATCTCAACAAGTGACGACACCATGTCTGGTAGAGGCGGAGGCCGAGCTCGCGGCCGTGGTCGTGGCCGCGGCAGAGCGTCACGCTCGCCGTCGCCTGCCACGCTGTCGTCTTCACCGTCGGAGATGGACGTGGAGCCGGGCGTGCTGTTCGAGTTCGTCCTCGTCCTCAAGGGTGACCCATGCGGCATCCAGAGGCTGCCGGACTCCTTCGCCGAGTACGTCGCCGGCAACGACCGCCCGCACACGATGCATCTGCGGGAGGCTGCGTGCGACTACTACCTGTGGATCATCGACGTGATCTACGACGCACGCGGCAAGATGTATCTCAACATCGGTTGGGAGAAGTTCGCGCGCCACCACAGCCTCGAAGCCGGCTTCATCCTCCTGTTCTCCTACTTCGGTGACAGGGACATGAGCGTCAAGGTCTTCGACGAGACGCGCTGCCGCCGGGACTACCACGGCGACAACACCGACAAGGAGGACGGCTGATGATGAAGAGTGTTGTTTCTTTGCAACGAATACGTGCACAGAAGTTTCTGGATGTTCGCCTCATCGGTAGAACCAACAAGGGCGCCATCCTCCCGCTGGATTTTCCAGTTCAGGTGACTGGGTGTGCCCTCGAGTGTTCTTTCTTAGCAACGAACACAGGAAACCTTCGATGCACGGTCTAGTTAGGTTTAGTTTTTTTGCAAAATTTTATATTTGTGTCCACCATGGTCAAACTATGTATTAGTTTGTGGAAAATCATGTTCCAAACTGTGTCTTCCTGTAAACCACGTTCCCAATTATGTATTAGTTTGTGTAAATTAAAATAAAAATGCCAAAAAGAAGTATTTTTAATGTTTGGGGGCGGCGTTTGGGGGACGCGGCTGGGGAGCGACGTCCCCCAAACGCGGCACGAACAAAACACGTCCCCAAACGCTCAATTTGACGCGGTTTGGAGTACAATTTGGGGGACACGGCTGGAGATGCTCTTAGTACCAGCTGAATGAAGTGGAGCTCACACTAGTAGAAAAAGGGGCTTTAGTCCCGGTTCGCAAGGGCCATTAATCCCGGTTGCGCAACCGGGACTAATTATGCGCGACTAAAGGTCCCCCCTTTAGTCCCAGTTTCTTACGAACCGGGACTAAAGGCCCCGCCACGTGGGCGGCTGGCATGCGCCGGGGCGAAGGACCTTTAGTCCCGGTTTGTGACACGAACCGAGTCTAAAGGCTATTTCGAGTTAAAAAAATTTAATTCGTTTGGGTTTCTAATTATTTTTCACTCCCTCTTTTTTTTCTATTTTTTCAGAATTTCTACTATTTTAGTTATTTGCATAGTTTAGTCTCTATCTCTAACTACACTTATCTCTAGTCAAATTACATACTCGTGGTCAAACTTCCCGCTCGGTCACCCATCCTCCCACTACTCTAGCACTAGCACGCTTAACTTCTGAGTTCCATCCCGTTCCGCATCCAAGTGCTTCGCGCGCATGTATGTGATAGTAGTATCATATCAATCCTATTAACATGTTGATCGATGTCACATTTCTTTATTGTTTGAACTTCAAATAATTCTTTTAATAAACAAAAGTAATGATGTAATAATAATCTTATGTTGATCGATGTCACATTAACTTTTTAATTTGTATTATTTTTAATTTTATTAATTAATTAAATATTTTTTTGCCAAACCTAAAACCTAAAAATTTGAAAATCTAAAAATTGGGAAAAATAATAGTAATCTTTATGCATGATACAATTATTAATTTTAGGTTTTAAAAAAATATAAAAAATATAAAATCCAGAATTTATAGCAAAAACTAAAATCTTCCTGCTTTTGTATTTTTATTTGGAATTCTGAGAATCTAAAAATTGGCTAACCAGGTAAACCTGGGTGAATTCGGATGTAACTTTTTCCAAGGATTTTTTTGATATATTATACGTTTTTTTTCGACGTCGTTTGCAAAAGTTATTGCGGTTTTACCATTTTTCAAAACTTTTTTGCAAAAAAAGTGAAAATTCAAATTTGTTAATTTTTCCTAATACTAGGTTGCAAAACATACAAGAATCTGAAAATATTTTATTTTTTTGAATTTTCTATCATTTTATTTTTCTATTTTACAGTGTAAAAAAGACGATCTAGGGGGTGGATGTGCGTGGGGAGACAAAAATCAGGAAAAAACCTTTAATCCCGGTTGGGGACACCAACCGGGACCAAAGGGTCCTTTGGTCCCGGTTGGTGTCCCGAACCCCTTTAGTCCCGGTTGGTGTTCCCAACCGGGATTAAAGGTTTTTTCCTGATTTCAGCCCACCGTAGCCCTTTAGTCCCGGTTGCCCAGAGCATTAGTCTCGGTTCACCAGCAGAACTGGGACTAAAGACCCATTAGTCCTGGGTCAAAGTATTTGGTGACTAATGGGTTGGGATGGAAGGTCTTTTTTCTACTAGGGTCAAGTCTACACACGGTGATCATCGAGAAATTAAGGTATTGTCTGCCTATCTGGTGACGACTGGAGAAGATTCGCTTGTGGGCCAGGTCCTCTTGGTCTTGTTCTGACAAGGATAAGACAACGATTGACGCAAATAGCGACTTGGGGGATCGGGTGCCAAGATCAAGGTGGCTGTTTATTTTCGAATTGGATAGATCGGCGGTACGTACCGTAGGCGCGTACGCGCTTTGTGGAAACATGGAGACAGGCGCGATTTTTTCTGCTCCGTGTGATACACCGATAGTACAACTCCTTCCGATTTATATTATTTATTGTTAATATGAATGTATTTATAACTACACTATGTTATGCATTTATGTTGGTCATAATTAATATGAATTGAAGAGAGTACGATTTTTATGAGGGTATCTTTGGTCAAGTGGGTGTAGTGGTCGGTCGAACACTTACTTAGCATGGCAGTCCAAGAATTTTGGGACAAGCTAATTCAAACATGCATCTTGGTCTCTTTCCACTGATCAAGGTACGTGACCGTACCACATTATGAATACGATGCGCAATATAACCTGCCCACTTGGTAGCCAAGGTTGATTTCTATTGCTACAAATGGACCGGACCGGCTGGCACGACAGCAACACTGATGAGTGACCACGGAGAAGCCAACTATACCCGGACATCCTTCCGGCTGGACCAAATAAAACATGTTGCTCAAGATCTAGGCCCAAGTCTTTTCAAAAAGACCAAAAGCCTATCAGCCCATGGGCCGAGCCTCTTCCTTATTCTGCAAACCAGTTTTTGCCCGGCCATCGGGCCAACATATTTATGCTTAGACCCTAAAAATTTGTGTTAGGCCTCTTCCTTATTATGCGACCAAGGCCTAACCCAGCCGCCAGGACAACATATTTAGGCCTAGACATGGAAAGTTTGGGTCGGGGCTCTTCCTTATTCTAAAACCAAGGCCTGATCCGTCCACGGGCCAACATATTTAGGCCTAGACCTAGAAATTTTGCGCTGGGCTTCCAGGCGTAGCTGCTCATGCCTAAGTATACTTCCAACACAGCTTTGCCGCTCACCAAACCGTTAGATGCAATAGATTGAGTTTAATTATCCGCTGACACGTAGGATGCATAAGTAGGGTCCTTGCGCAACACATTGGCCAAAGCCAGCTCGCTAACACAATACGTAGGTAAACTGAACTCTAGTCTAGAACCTATAGGGGGTTGCTCCGAGAAAAATCCTTTCTTTCTCGACCAATCTTGCATTGCCAAGCGGCTCACGGTCACAAACCGCATTTCATGTTGCACTTGAACTGTGACGTTCAATGTTCTTGTAAGTGCAAGCAAATGAGATTCACCATGGAGTCAAAACTGGCTTAACATTTTTTACTGAAATTATCTCTTTGACCTAACCACCAACTCTCTAGCTACCTAGTTACTGTGTAGACGTACATATCTGAAATTCATTCACAGTGAAGGGACAAAACCACACCTGCCTAGAATAAACACACTGGACAGCTATGTGTTCCACATTGTGTTCTTGAAGTTTGAGACTGTCTTGTCGATCAGAGGATTGCTCGATGTTGGAAAGCTAGCTTTACAAATATTTGGCATTTGGCTAGCGCACAAAACTTTAGGACACATTTAACATCTACAAGGATTTCATGACCACGACATAGCATATTGTAGATGGATTGAGCGGAGTAACTTTTATGTCGGCATGGGTACGTGAATTTATCAGAAACTTTATGCAGCATGCTTCCTATCTAACGAGTCAGTAATATGATGACCAAACCGAACACACCCAGCGGACACATACCATAACCGGATTGGTCTCCCCAGCATGTTGTACACACTTCCCCCATCTTTCTCCGTCTCTTTCTACCCACTCTTTTCTCCCCGCCACACAACTTCTGGCTCTTCACTATTGTCTGAAAAAGCTTCCACTACTACATATTCGCATGTCAAAGACTAGTTATATGCTAGCATTTGTACTAAACATTATCTCCGAGACGAAGCTGATGCTAACATACTATTTATATGAAACATTTTTACTTCTTTACAATTGAATCTATCTCTAAATTCTCACTATGTTTTTTATCTCTGCAACAATCAAATAATGGTAAGTGATATCAAACTCCGTCTGAATGTTGCCAAATCATAGAGTATGACAACCACATCCATTAACGAAATAGCTAGTTTAATCCACTTATGTGCAACATAATGTGTTTATACGTTATTTAGTATATTGAAATATATTTAAAGAATGTTCTACATTGCACGAGTACCATAAATGCAATAATAGATATCTCTAGAGCATAATTCTCAATCTTGGTTGTAATTAACAAAAAATTATAGTGTACAAGGCGTGAGTAATTTGTCATCGAACCATCTTCTCGCTTTCTTGCTAGTTATTTGTGTCATATGGGTAGCACACCACTTGTAATTGGAATACTAGGGGTGAGTAGGTAGATGGGCACACCACTAGTATTCCAATTACTTGTGGCATGTCAGCTGCAAATGACTAGCATCTGTTATTAGTGGCGCCATATTAGCGGCATGCCACGCACACGCCACTAATACTAAAAATAGCATCTGTTATGTACTAGTGTGTTTGGGGTTCATATTAAATCCTAAAAGAATTGAGAAAATCACAGAGTCTCTAAACCATCAAGATAAGCTCCATGTATTTTCTTGTTTGAAATATTCTTCGCTTGGCTGCTCATCCAGTCAAGGATCCAGTCGAGGGCCGCACTCCTGAAGAAACACATCCTCACTGCGACGGAGGCGGTGTGCCCCATGTGTGGGTGCGCGGATGACAGCGAAACGCACATCATCTTCCGCTGCCCGTTTGCGGTGGTCTTCTGGGACACGATCGACGTCCGCTTCCCTCCTGGTGTCGGTGTCCGCCGCCTCCACGAGTATGCCGCCCGGCGGCCGGTGCTTTGCCCACCTCCACATCCATCTTCATCATTCTCTGCTGTTGGCATGTTTGGAAGCACCGGAACGGGTCATTTTCTAGCGTGATACCCCGTCCCACCCGCCTCCTGTCCGCTTGCCGCCGCGACGCCGTGTTGTGGCGCGCCAGAGTGCCTGAAGTTGCTCGTAGTGATACTAACTTGTGAGATTGATGCTTTGCTCCCCGTCCCTGGTCCCTAAAACCCCTGTTCTCTCTACTCCCCTACCCCTTGTACCTCTGCTGTAATGCTTGATTTTGAGCCTTTTTTCATGAATGACAAATTCAGGTGGGGAACCTGACCATTCAAAAAAATCCTATACTAAGAAAATATATAAGTGGGCAGGCCAGATTAACATACCTAAGATCGTTGGCCGAGATCAGTGCCAGCCCAGGCAGATCATGCGGCGGTGACCAAATCATGTCGAGGTGAAATGCTTTGTCCCATACACGGGACTTCCCGGTTCGACAGTAGGGCCAGACCGGAGGCGGCAAGTCGTTGTTGGCTTTGGTCCCAGCAATCTGTACGTCGTTGGTCAGATAAGCAGATTCAAATCCCCAACGTTTTCTTTAGAAGATGCTACCTGAACGTTTATTTGTTTCTTGTAGTAGCAAGATCTCCATTTACTCAATTCAACGTTCAATGACCAATCGCATTCGATCGAAGTCTTGGAGACCGACTGAGAGGGTCCGCAAATGCTGCATGCATCCACGTGGTACCTATCGCTAGAATGAACAGATGGATCCATCTCTAGCTATTGGGTCGCACTCGGTAGCTCAGGCAGAAATTCAACACGGTGTTGCGTGACGATGTGTACGCTTCTGTGCCGATCTGCTTGTACCCGTTCTGATCAAACGAGATGATACAACCTGATGGCTAATGCATGGACTTTTGGCATAAACAACGGTGATCGTCCAGTAGTGACCATATACCCCAGTTGAGGAGTGGAGTATATAGTACAGGACTACAGGTAGCCAGGTAGGTAGGTTGTGTTCCCTGCCTGATGGCTTGTTAGTATCAGCATAGGTAGGTAATGGTATTTCCAGCTGCCCGACTAAAATTGTAGTTTGAAATTGATCGAATCCCTGAAGAGTCACTAGTGTACATGTTGTGATCATAGCGATAACGTATGGTACTGTATGGCGGAGTAGAATCGTTAATTGCATGCCTTGTCAGGTCTTCTTGGTCTTGTTCATGACAAGACGCTGAAAAACGACTTTGGGGCATCGAGTACACAGTTGGATCCATCCGCGGGTCCTACCGTACATGCGCGCACGCGCTTTGTAGATACGCGCTACCTTGATTCTGCTCGTGTGTGATATTGAGATGGTTATGCGCATAGATACGCTATTTTTGGTCAAGTGTGAGTGTAAGTGCAGTCGGTCGAGCATCGCAGTCAATAATTTTTGGACGACCAACGAGGCTATAGCCAATGGTCGATTCAGACATGCACCGATCTTTCCGTTCATCCAGGTACGTGACCGTACTAGCTATACATCGCGACTAAGATGGGCGATGTGACCTGAGACCATGCACGAATATCAGAATGAAGACGGAGGTGATGGTGATGATGATGATCAGACTCTTGTCTCGGTATCATGCTGTAAGATGAAGAACCATGATTTGTTTTGATTTTTCTATTTGGAAAATGTATGAGTCCTGAAGATAATTATCTATTGGATTGTAATCCCATGATGACTAATTATTTATGTTTGTTTTCCACCAACGGCGCTATCGGCTCAGTCTTCCTTGTGCCTGTTAAGCTTCATGCACTAGCCACTTGAACCAAAAGTCCGAACTGATGGAAAGGGTTAGGCAATCCACATATACATTTCACAACACCCCCACTCGCGTGTGACGGGAGAAGAGAAAGTCAACACGTGAAAGAAGAAGAGCACACCGAAACAGGGCATCAGCGGTGGCTAAAGAGGGGGGCAACAGCAATTTTTAGGCTTAATTGCGAAAACCATGTGAAAGCCAGGATTTGAACTTGAGACCTGGGGCTCTGATACCATGTTAAGCTTCATGAACTAGCCACTTGAACCAAAAGTCTGAACTGATGGAAAGGGTTAGGCAATCCACATATACATTTCACAACAGTGCCTACAGCCACCGTCGGCATAGCTTCTTCGTGTGCCGAAAGTGATTGTTGGCACAACAAATCTTGTCAGCACAGGAGGATCCCTTTAATAGAGAGATAAAAGGCGTTAGGACTATGCCCTAAGCCGATGGCAAAGCCGTTGGCACAAGCTTTTTTCTTTTTGCTTCACGCAACCCCTCTCCCTCCTTGGATCGATATCGCCTTTTTAGTTTTGAAAAAAATAAAATAAATGATAGAAAATTCAAAAATAATCGTTCGAGAAGTTGATGTGTTATGTCATCTAGTTTTAAGAAAAACTAAAAAAAATGAATTTGACTTTTTTTTTGCAAAATTGTGTCATGTATCGATAAAACGGGTTTTCTGGTTGCATATGACCTCCGATGAAAATGAATCTATGCAAAACTATTAGACAATATTTTGATTGCTCAAATTCAAAACATAAACATGACCTTTTCAGCTTTTAGTTTTTGAGCAAAAAAATAATTAAAAATAAATTTATTTTATTTTTTAAGGTTTATTATCACTTATCTTATTCATTGTTGTTTACTTAGATAATTGTCCGAAATTCAAAAAATAAATAAGTGTGATGTCATGGAACAAGGTTTAATAGGATTGATACGGTGTTATTGTCAATAAAAAATAGCTCCTCTGTAGGAAGCACACCCAAAAGAAACAGTGAAATTAAGCTTGCTGGGATTGGAGTAATTTGAGCATGGGTGACTAACCAGGAAGTTTGACCATGAGTGTAATGTGACCTGAGATTAAGTTAAGATTAGAAATGATCCATGTGAGAGAAAAAATATGGAAAAAAAAGTTTTGAAAAAATCCAAGCCAGAATTGTCAACCGGCCGTTAGTTCTATGCCAAAGTTTGTGCCGATGGTAAATAGGTCTGTACCGATAGGGTATTGTGTCGACATCCACCTTGTATTTTCCCTGTAGTGATGAACCATACTACATGGCGTGGAAACATACGAGGATAGAGTAATTATTCTCCTTCGGATACGGAATTAGTGTCCAAAAATAAATAAAAATAGAGATTAAATTGGGAGTAATTAATTAGCATGATAGGAGCCATTATTATGGAAGCATTCAATATGAGTCCTCGTATCATGCAATGTGTCGCGCGGGCCTTGTTTGTAGTAAAATCTAACATCCATCCTCCTTCTAATAGCGCCACCAGACGTTGGTCCGATGGGAAGACAGGTATCGGACGTCGATCCCTAGTGGTTCCCGTAATCTTAACTTACATAAAAGCTTAACGTAACTTATTCATGGATGACAAGGGAGTATGAAAATTCCTAATTCAAGAAGGAAAGTGAATTTTCAAGCTTGAAAATCATTTCTAGATGTTACAAATGAAACTACAAAGTAAAATTGGCGTGAACAGTTGATTTTGATTACGAAGCAGTTATATCGACGTCGATCCTACTTACCTTGTCGTGACAAAAGATAAAGTGCCACGCACCTTTTGATTGCACAAGCCCAAACAATCCCATTTCAAGAAAATATAGAAGTCCAAAGAGTCCCCTGCTACGTTTTGGACGCTATCGATCATTAACTTCACTTTCCTTGCGAGTGCGCTGGGTACAATCGTACACGTATACTTGCGTTACTTGTAGGTCCGCCCTGGCGTCTGCTATGCAATTGGAACGAACAAACCTGATAAATTCTACCAGTATCATCGACATACAGGGCCGGTCCTGAGATTTTGAAGGCCCGGGGCGGAACCAAAATCTGGGCCCTATGGTGACCAAAATAATTACTATAATTTATATGTGTACGTACATATGAAGTTCGCTAAAGTAATATTGATATATACATATTGATTTGCAATTTTTTTGACATTACTCATCGTCTCGAATGGTGGTATATCAGTAAATATTTTTTGATTATCACATCGATGGTTCCCAGAACCATGTCGTCAAAGAGGTTGTGGGCACAATGCGGCCTACATTCGACCTGGCCGACGATGGTTAGTCTCGATCTCCTATCGAGAAATGGTTGATCGTCGAGACATCCAATGAAAAATTAGACTAGTACCTTGATATGACTTGAAGTTACATTGTGCCATGATCTAGAGAAAACGTGTAATGAAAAGAAAAATAAGTGGTTTTTTTAGCAACGAAAAATAACCGAGTCGATTGCTTGTTGCATTGTTGGATCGACATTCTGCTCTGGACAATTTTCTAATCAACGTGGCCTATTTGATCCCCTTTTAGAGCTAATAAAGGAAAAAAGAAAAGCCCAAGCAAACCAATAAAAAGGCCCAAAGTTAGCAGAAGAAGAAAAGCCCAACTTCTGGTCCAGTCGGACACTCGCGGCATATCTTCGTCTTCTTCATATAGCTGAAGCTGAATAGAACTCCCGAACGAGCTCGATCTAATGGCGCCGCCGCCAAATTCACCGCTGCATATGCCTGAAGTAGATGGGATCTGAGGGCCCCTTGGTTCGTCGGGCCCGGGGCGGCCGCCCCTCCCGCCTCCCCTAGGGCCGGCCCTGTCGACATAGGCCTCCTTTGATTCATAAAGGTTGTATAGGAATTATGTAGGAATTAAATCCAATGTAAATAATTCTACATAATCAGTTTGATTTATAAGAACATATCCTATAGAAACTAGTCCTATAAGAATCTTATAGTGTAAATCATGTAGATAAAAAACATTATATCATACCTCATGGAATAATCCTTTGCTACAATCAAACACACTTCATCTTTTCGTAGGATTCAAGTAGGTATGACATTTTAATCATATGATTTTCCTATTCCTATGTTATGAATTAAAGGAGCACATATGTTCTTGATTGGGTTTTCTGAAGAAAAATTGGACTCTTAACAGAAAACAAATGCTATCGAATGGGACTTATTTCAACATTATGACTGTATATATGTCATTTTTTCTAAGAGAAGTTTCATCGCAATATGCACTATGGATTGTCTCAATAAAAGTTTACAACTCACTAGACGTCAGTCGAAAAAAACATAATTTTTCTGTGTGTTTACAACATAGCTGAAACATTTCTTTCGCGATCACATGCTAACCAAAATAAATCAATAAGAACACCAAGATATGGAACACAAAAAGTATGGGCTTGCAATAGAGCACTATTGGTCTCAGAAAAATAGATCTTGTTTTCATCACTACTTTATCGAGGATCAAGTTCATTCAAATATCCATGGGATGCTATCACAAGGATAGAATGTCATGAGGGCAGAGAGGGGAACCGTCGCACCCTAACATGGAGTTTTTTTTTATGTTAGGCTCGTGCTCCTCTATGCTAAAACCTCCTTATAATTGTGTGCTTTAGTGTTCATGCCCACCTTAAATAAATTCTGCACCAATTTTCTTTGATTGCCCCTCCTCAAATAATGTTACTTCCTGGTCTGTCCCCGGAATCTGCATCAGCCTATTGAACTACATGGTTCAGGAGGAGTTTGTTTTCCTGATCATGGAGAAAATGAAATATAAAAAATTTATAAATGAGAAAAATCATGAAACTTACAAAATTAAAAATCATATGTATCTAAAATTATAAAACAGATAAATGAAAAGTGATTATATTTTAAAATCATAATTAAGTGCCACTATGTACTATTGAAAAACCCTAAAAAATAGATAATAACTACGACTAGGAGGCAAGTTGATCGACGAGCAAAGGACGGATATGTTCCTTGCACAGCACGCACGATACATACATGGCTGGAGAGCACCGTCCTTTGCTCTTCGATCAACTTGTGGTGGCGGTTCGTTATACACACATATCGCCATCGATCCTACTATGATCGTGACAAAAAATTCGTAATTCCACGTACCTTTGGACGCACAAGTCAAACCATCCTACTTTTATATCTTATTATCTGTTGTTGTCAATACAATGTCTCGATGGTACAGGTGTAAGTACATACTTGCTGGCCGCCGTGGCTCCTTGGATGCAAATTGGAAGGAACCTGCCTGACAAATGCTACTAGCATACTACTAGCACTAAGTACATGTTCTTAATTAGGTTGTCTCGAGAAAAACTCAGCTCTTATAATACAAAACAGATGGTGCTGACTCATATTTACAGTCACTCACGAATACGGTTGGTTTGGTTTGCTAATGTGGTTCTCACGGCATTGTCTTGCAGCCGGGTGGTGTCGGTACTAGCTTGTGTGGGACTGAGGTGGCTCAAGTTTGGAATTTATGCATAGGGCAACATTATGATTGATGTTACCAATCACCGTATCAAGTATGCGTCGGTATCAGCCGTGGTACTGTTTGTCTTTGGTCTGAGAACTTCACCGAAATATCCAGCTACCAGCTGCATCAGTTCTCCCAAAAAAGCTGTCACGAAGTGGTACTCGTGAACTCCTAAGGACAAATCATAACGTTAAATGGATGCACAACAGTCAACAAAGCTATGGTTTGCAGAATATCTCATAAATCTAAGAATAATTTATGAAAGAAACGTTAACTGGTACCTTGATCAATCTGCATATCTGTATTCAAAACAGAATGTCAATAGTCAAAGTGGTCCGTTGGTCTCCCTTCTAACGATACTTAGATAGTACTTTATACATAAGCTATGGTTCTTGGCAATCAGGAAAGGTCACTTAACGTGCACTAGTTCATTATACAATGTCATTATCCAACCGATAATATCAGTCGATAAAAACAAGAAGATTTGGAAGATGAAGATACCGCTCAAACTTAAAAAATTTGGCTGGTATTTGCGTCGAGGAGTAATCCTAACCAAAATAATCTTGTGAAACGCAATTGGCATGGGAGTGTGCGGTGTGTTTTTTTGTCAACACGATGAGACGATTAAACACTTGTTCTTCCAATGTCGCTTTGTCAGATCTATATGGTCATGCATTCAAGTAGTTTCTGATCTGTATCCCTCGACTAGTGTGACCAACATCTTCGGTAATTGACTCCATGGGATCGATCACAGATTTAGAATGTTTATTAGGGTGGGGGCGCTTGCCATTATATGGTCGCTATGGCTGTGTAGAAATGACAAAGTTTTTAATGATAAGAATTATTCTCTCTTGCAGGCTATCTACAGATGTACCGCTACTCTTTGTTCTTGGTCTGCGGCTGCGAAGGTGGAGAAATGCGACCTGTTTACGGAGGTCTGTACACGGTTGGAGGACACGGCGAGGAAAACTTTTTCCCTACATGGGTGGCAGCATAATCTCTGATTGGGTCTCCGCCTTCACCTTAGGCGTTTTACATTTCCTAATATCGATATGTAATTCGCCTTTTTAGCTCTCGAGAATCGAGACTCTTTGAACGGCTGTGTGCATCTTAGCTATGCGAAATCGGGTGTAATTGCTTTCTATGAGTAATAAAGCGTCCATTATCAAAAAAAAAAAAACTCGAGACCAAGAACTACATGAGTTGGTGTTAACATCTTTTGTGGTCCTTGTCTGTTGTTAATGTTAACTTGACATGGATTCTAGGATGATATTTGGTATTGTTTGTAGCTTTTATTCTTGGAGGTACCTCTTCGAGATTCTTGTTGCACTATTTTGATATGTATTTACCTTGGTCAAATGTTGCCACAGTATCGGCGCTCAGGGCTTATGTTTTAGACCTATATAGTCAACAACTATAGTTAAGTTCTACATGCATTTTTGGAACCTAGGTTCACATAGACCCAATAATGAAAATTGGTGAAAACCATAGCTATTAGTCTCAAACGGTTTAAAAAATAATTTAGGCATGTAGACACATATACATATGAAATCTATTGCATACTAAAGGAACATATATGGGTATAAAATAGATACGTCACGTTAATCCACATTATCGGGATTATGCAGGATTTAAGAAGACTATTTCATCGGGATCTAAGCACGTAATAATGTTTGCCAAAATTTATTTCAATTGGAGGAAAATTTCACTTCCGTATGAGGATTTATACCCAATTGGTGGACATGTACATCTACTTCCCCAACTAACTGAGCTAGGTTCATTACTTCTGTTTGTCATGATTTATATTGAGTAGATAATTGTATTCTCTTCCATTGTGTAAATAAGAGATTTTAAAAATGATATGGGACTCTCATCGATGAGAGCATCATCACAAACAGTAAGTTTATCATTTTCATCCTCACATAACATAGTATTTTCTAAGCATGACGGGTTATCAAGCAAAGATGGGCCAACATTTCAGTTTTGTAGTTATCATCATATGTTGGTGGTAAAGGTGGAAATCCCACTCTTCCCCAAGCTTAATTAGATGGAACTATGGCTTTTTCATTTTCTTCTTTATGTAATAGGCTAGTGTTTTCTTGCGTTGTTGTGTTCCTCTCATTATAGTCAACAACATATATATTATCAGAAAAATTTTCCATACAAAAATCAAGGATAAGAGTGACATCACTATCATGTTTGTTAGTCACAGCAGTAGCTTTATAGATATCATCAACGAAGGTTTTAAATTCATAGGCTGCCATAAAGATCACAAATTGCTCTACTTGTTTGATCTCTAAATGAACATAACTATAAGCATGATAGGATGAAATTGTATGTTCTTTATGGGATCTACATTGGAAGTCAAAGTGTTCACAGCAGCAAAAGTAACAAGTCCTTTCATAATATGCAAGCAACTCTTTGTCAATATGTTTCTGAGATTTAAATAACTCACTCCAATAATGGACATATGAGCATTTTCTATGGTATTTTTCATTCTTATGGTTTTTGTGTTTTAAAGAAAACTAAAAATACTAAAAACAAGATGAAGAAAATTACTTTGAAAATCAAAAGGAGAAATAAAAGCTCACAGTGGTGCGACCTCCCCAAGCTTAGGTGTAAGCACAGGGTTGGTGAAGATGTTGATGTGATGTCCCTCTTGCAACTTTGGTGCTAGAAGATGTTCAGCCAAAGTGATGTAGCTTCTTGGAATTCCTCGGCAACAACGCCAGAAAATTGTTCTTGATGAAACAATCTATGTGTATCAATTTGTTGAAATTTCAAGTGCACAATATTGTAGAAGCATATTTTCCCCACAAGGGGGACTCGAGTGTTTATATCGAACTTTCGGGGAATTGACTTAGAAGCTGAATTCTTCCTTCTCCTCTTGTAGCAACCTGCAAAATAAAATTCTTACCTGTATCCCCAAATCCATCGCGTGGTTATCAAGCACAAGCTTTCGTATTAGTAATAGGAAATATATGTGAACTAAATAAAAAACAAGTAAAGGCTAGGGGTATTTGGGTTATGTGTGTATGTATGTATTTTTGGTATTTTTGGATTAAAGAAATATAAAGCAAGGTAAAGGTATTGGAAAGGTGTTTCTAGTAATTTAAAATGGACCGGATTTCATGGGTTCGCTTGTCTACTCTCTTTTTAAGTTGTAGTGGACACTAACAATTCATCAATGGCATAATATTGGTGAAAATTCAATATGTGTTTTATAAGCATTCATATGAGTATTACGTCCTAACATAGAGATGATGCAACACATCTCTCTTATACTGCTCAAGAAAGGGAAAACTCCAAGCAATCTTGAATTAAGAATCAACATAGTATGGCCTGCTTTTATCTTTTACACTATGTAATTCTGGAACTTCGGTTTGTGTACGGCTGTGTGCATCTCAGTTATGCAGAAGTCGAATGTGATACTTAAAACTTTTAAGTAATAAATCGCCCATTAGCAAAAAGAAAGCAATATGACATAATGTTTGAATATCAAATATGCTACCTTGAACAAACAAGATGATCACAATGTCGGATGGGGCTATGGGAGACGCTGCGATCGGTGAGAGGTGACGGAGCTGGAGGCTGGTGGCGGCGTCGGAGACGAGGGAGAACACATGCACGGCTCAACTCCAGCGTGGTGTGCGGCTATTTGTACGGAGTTGGTTTACTATAACACTATAGTTGCTTTTCCATAGCTTCAAAGTTGCTTCTCGATTTTTTTATCGAAAAATATGCCAATGGGATCTACTTTGGAAGATCTCGTCGCTAGAGGCCTAACGGTGGAAACAGATCGCCATTTCAAAAAATGGTTTTAAAATTATGACCTCTTTTCTTAAAAAAATGCATGATATTAAATGCACGTGTAGCCTTCATGTGCTGAACTTTCTATTTTTTAGAGATGGGTGCTTGAATGAGAGTGGATTTTGTACACCCAACCATGGGTGTAGGTGTTTCCATCAACGTTCATTGTACTTTGAGATTCGGATAAAAAGAGGAGAGAGAAAGAAATCTTTCCATCTACCATGATGGGCACGAGTCTCGAGAAATAAATGGTGACGGAAACCCTCACACATATGCGTGAGTGTATAAAAGCTCCTCTTTTTATCCGAATCTCAAAGCACAATGAACGTTAACGGAAACATCTACATCAATGCTTGGGTGTACAAAATCCACTCTTGGTGCTTGAATGGACTAATAGCACCCGAGTGCACGCTAGCAGTGTCCATAATTTAGTTTGTTGAGCTCGGAGTTGAAACAAATTAGGATGCGGAGGTTCACGTCACTTTCTGATCTTTCACGCGCAAACGCTTGACTTGACTTATGCCCACGCTGCTAGTACCCTTTTGTCTCTGCCGGGAGATTTTATCAAGGAGACGAGTGGGTTTTATAATATCTCATCATCATCAGATGTATGACCATAGTATGGCCTTAATTTCCATCATCTTTTTTTTCTGTAATACATATTGAATTTCAAGAACCCTAGGAAAAGAAAGATCCATGTCGTTAATCTGTACAAAAAAGGCAGTTTTTCCCCTTTATTGACACTTGGATTTTGTTACAAGACCCAAGAAAAAAAAAACCTTGTGGAAATGCATGCTAGAAAAGGTGAAGTTGCCACCCCCAACATTACATCACAATCGAAGCGACAACATCACCTAGTAATCCTTAAGCAGAAGTTGAACTAAATTACAACAAAGTGTACGAATTAAACCAAAGAATTCCTTGTTGCACGCCTCTTGTGCGCTGCTCGCGGCCGGATGCGCTTGAAGTTGCGCAACATGCTCGGCGATGCAGCGAAGGGCCGCTCAAGTTACTGACCTGACCTGAACAGAACTGAACACACATACACGTTGTTCGTGTAGACACATACTAGTAGATTGGTTAATGTACAGCTGAAACTGAAAGGGCAATCTTGGCCCTTTCAGAAGGCGAAGTTGCCCTGGCTGGCCAGGTCGTCCATGATCTGGAAGTCGATGTCCGGGGTGCCCTGGAACCAGAGGGGCGTCGCCGGAAGCGGCGGCGGGACGGCCGGCGCTGCGTCTGAAGAAAAAATGGATGGAACATGAGACTTCAGAATTCAGAATATTTCAGAAGCATATAAGAAATGGGGGCGAGTGATCTGGTCGGATGCTTACTCTGCAGCAGTGGGAGGTCGTTGCTGCTGTGGCTGGCGTGGAGGAGCATGTCGGCCTCCTGGCGCGCTGGTGAACGCCTCGAGAACCAAAGAGGAGGATGTACCGAAGCTCCTTGGCTGAATTCGCCGATGTGCCAGCTGTAGGAGATGACTCGGTAATCGGCTTTCACCTGCCAGGCTGTTAAATCTGCCAGGACATGCATCTCTTCTCTGCTCAATTAATTAATATAAGCCAGACAGCTAGGAGACAGCGACGTGACTGCCAGCCTGGCTGCCTCAACAACATTTAATTAATGGATGGACCGAACCGATCCATTTTTAATCCCTAAACCTTTTTCTTTTCTCCTCTCGCCGCCACTAGTACTGAGCTAGCTAGCTAGCCCACCAATCCATTCACTCACTCCCGTAATCTTTCCATTTCTTCCTCGCTCACCATTCACTTTCAGTTTCATTAATCCTAGCTAATTTCTCACATGACCTCTCCACATCTCCTACACTTGTCTACTGTCAACTCCACTCATACACGATCCATCCAGGCTAAATGAAACAAACAAGTCTGTGCATTTGCGACAACAAACTGCATTTCATACTGTATACTAGTACTGACGAAAAAACAGCAATACATAGAAATACTACAGCCTGGCCTTTTGTAACACCAAAACGGAGGTCAACTATTTCATGTATATGGAGGCTTAAATCATTCTAAACCGACACCTTCCTGATCGAGCTCCAGCTCTTGTCCTGCAACTTCAACACTACTAGTTATTTTCTCAAACAAACCACCGTCGGTAACACAGCAGACGACAAAGACACGCTTTGTGTTCAGCTAATGAATCAGCACCTGCATCGGGTTATATAAGCAAATAATTCAGCATGGACACCTCTAAATTCTTAGACACCAACATTCATAACCCACCCTTCTGCAAACATTTGGGAGGGAGCAACCAACTTCTGAAATATTCCACATGGAGTACTGAGGTTTCAGAGCTTACATTGCTGTGTCTACCAGATGCACCACCACAACGCCTTGACCAAAAGAAGCAACTGGCCAGCCACCGCAAAGCACATCGGCGAGGACTTCGCTGGACCAGAGCCCCACGCCGCGAGGCTCAGACAATCCCCAAGCGGGTTGCACAAAGTAGAAGAATCTACCGGCTCATTCTTGGGGTCCTCATCTTCTTCTTATTCACCTGAAATGAAATAACACAGCATCATTCAAAATGGTGCACACCATATATACAACAAAACAGCTAGGGACCTAGGCAAACTGAAACAAACTAGAGCGGACAAAGCCTGTGCATTTGCAACAAACTGCAATTCATACTGTACAAGTATACTGAGAAACAAGCAGCAGTACATGCTTCCTCAGGCTGGACAATTTGTAACAGCAAAACGGAGATAAACATTGCATGTACGGAGCCTTAAATCATTCTAAACTGACAGCTTCCTGGAGCTCTACCTCTTGTCCTGCAAGACACTACTAATTATTTACTCAAACAAACTTGCTGTAACAACAACTTTGCTGTCCATGAACAGGAAGCAATGCTAGGGAACATGGCAAATTCCTGTCCAACCAACCTGAACCAAGCCATGAATTTAATCTACAACATATTCATGCATTAATTCTGGCATGAGCAAATGGAAGCTTCGCACTGCATTTAAAATAGAACAATCATAATCAGTATATATACTAGTCGATTCTCAGCCACCTGAGTGGCTCCACACTGCACTTGAGGATGCTGCCGATGGTGTTCGCCACCGACACCGCCTCCCGGTACCCACCTTCACACCCCGCATCTCCTCTTCCAGTATGATTTGAACCTGAAGAATATGCAAGAATCTCAGTACTGCGTATGCATCACAAACATCAAAGCAACTTAGCACATATACTAGTGCCTATGCACACAACCATTTTTCGTTTACTCAAACGCAAGATTCCTATACTGCCTACCAATTCACACCATCAAAAAAGGCAATTTCGTTTAGGAAAATTACATGGAGAAGAGAGGGGCTCAACAGCAGCAGCTTACTGGGGAGGTGGTCGGCGACAGGAGCACGGAAATGTGGCTGCTGGCAGCAGCTCCGGTAGGTAGCAACAGCAGACACGAACACCCAGCCTTGTCTCAACTGTCGACAAATCACAGCACAGAACAGATACGGCATGAGGCAGAGCAGCGATGCATTCTCGCAGCAGAGATGGTAGGAGGAGAGTCTGACCTAGGTCGTGCGTGGGGAAGCAGCGAGCGAACTTGCGACAGAGATGAGCTAGAAACTTCCCCAGCTCCACACAGCCACCTGAGTGCCTCCATGATGTTGGCCACAATGCTTCCTCCTCCTGGTTCCCCTCCGACACAGCCAACCCCTGAAAAAATATGCAAGGGTCTCAGCACCGCATATGCATCACAACCATTTTTCGTCCATAGATGCAAGATCCCTAGACTGCCTACCAGTACAACATCAAAAGGGGAAATTTTGGTTGTGCAAAACACAAATTACATGGAGAAGAGGGGCTCACCACCAGCAGCAGCAGCAGCGCGTTGGGGAGGTGGTCTGCGACAGCCAGGCATGAGCTCGGAAATGTGACCGCTGGCAGCAGCTCCGGTAGACATCAGCACGCCAAAGAGCAGAAACGGCATGAGCAGTCCAGCGATGTAAAAAGACATTTTGCAGCAGCGAAGCAAGTGAAGGTTGCTAGGAGGAGAGTCTGACCTAGGTCGTGGGGAAAATCTGCCGAGGTCGACGGCGTACTCCTGGTGGCTCCCCTTCTATCGTGGCTTGGCGCTGATGCGGTAGGATCCGACCCGGCGGAACCGGGACGGCCGCCGTCCCCAGGTCCGATGCGCGCGAGCAGGAGGCTGATAACGGCCGCGGTCGCAGGATCTGGAGGCCCAGCCGACGGACGGTCGCCGGGGACGGGGGGGCGGCCTCGCCGGCCCGCCTTGCAGAAAGCTTGGCCGTCAGCAGCCGCGGGCGGCGCTTGGACGCGCCCGTTCTTCAGGACCTCGTCGGAGGTGAGGCGGAGCTGTGCGGCCGGCGGGGAGAGGTCGACGGCGGCCGGCGGGGAGGAAGGAGGCGGCGCGCGGGGTTGGGTTGGGTTGGGTGAGAGAGGAGGCGGCGCGCGGGGCTGGGTTGGGTGGGACTGAGGATGAGTGAGGGTTCGGTCGGTGTGTTTTTTTACCCAAAGGATCAGATTTCGTCTCGCGCCCACTGATTGGACCCAAATGGTGGTGGCGCCGCGCCCATTTCACCCAAATTTTGCCGCCGGTCAGATTCTTGTGCCAAGTCAGCAATCCGCGGCACTGCTCTCGAATTGACATATCAGCCCTTCAATTCTTGCAGATCCAACGGGTCACATCTCATCTCTCCCTTCTCACGCCCAGATGCAAATGAGCACAGCCCGCACAAGCCTTATTTGCTAAGAATTTTGTTTTGTATGTGTGTGTACCCTTCAATGCATCTAGTACCTAGCTCCACACACACACACATGCGTGTGTTACCCGGTGTCACAAGCTTGCACCTGTGTCGCATATGTGCACACATCATCAAACTCGACATGGTGGGTACATTCTTTTAAAATGGTTCAATGAATACGGTTGTTGAAGCACAACAACAACAAGCCCGGGATAACACAAGTTGGCGCGGGAACCTCCATAAGAGCAATCGTGCCATGTTGGTGGTAGAGGACCTATATATGGAGTGTCGAGAATGCGCAACGTGTTGGTGTGATATCCACATCTCCCGCCTAGCTGAAGGAAATGTCGGGTCTTGCGTAAATCGAGGATCCACGAACCGAGACGGTGCCTCGAGAAACCCTCCACGTGAAATGCTAGACTCTAGGAGCTCCACTTACGACCACACAACACCCCAAGGCTCGGTGGTGGAGGGTACGTTTCGGGGCCCGTGGTGAATTGGTGGTCTGTGGGGGTGAGGGAGATTGTTGTTGTGATGGGAGGCCACATCGATGATATGAGACTTCTAGATGACATATATATGACACATGGTGGAAGGTTCAATAGGAGAGAGACGGACTGAAGATAGTAATTTTTTGGGAAAAGGAGAGATATGAACTGAGAGAGAGAGTACGTGACATCAAAATATTATTACGATGGCGGATACACATGAAATAATAGTCATCAAACATTGGTACACCACGAGTTTATCACTCTAGGAATAAAGCTCATCAAATGAAAATGACATAAAATAATAGGGTTTATCTACTTTTGTATAGTGTGATAACAAATTAAATAAAGTATAATGCATGGCTTGTAAAAAATGTATACAATGTACGCGACCCTCTTTACATCAACCTTATATATTCATATGATATGAGGATCACATGCCCACCTCGCGAGATTTCGAGCGTCGCCACTTGCCGAGGAAGATATAAGCTTCTAAGGGAAGGAGCAGCTCCATTCACCGTAGTTAACTCTGATGCAGAGTTGCTGGTGTTGATGATCTCTGAAGGTCGTTGTAGCTTCCCACGTGCTTTTCACATGCACACTACCCCATCGAGCGCCGAACATCGAGACCTCGAGTTTCCCTCCACCCTCCTGCCTATCGCCATGACTATAAGGAGATGGTTGAGGAAGCACCTGATCTCGATGAATCCAAGCCCAACCCCTGAGCTTTTATTGAAGAGGTTTGTAGGAAGATTGAAGCATCCCACCGTATTCAACCAATGGAGCACAAACCTCGACAACATAATGCCACCGACATGAAGGGCAAACACTAGATCTACTAGTACTACTATATATAAGGAAGACCCGGCCTCCCCTCCCCCATATTCTCGAGCCGTCAAAGCCACCGGATAGGAAGATGAGAGGGTTCAGAGGGAGGGGGAGATGAATCTCAATTGTGGGGTAGGAGAGGAGTTAATATCATAAAACCACCACTTTATAGTTGAAATTTACCAAATGTGACCACTTTACATTTGCGGGACAAAAAACCACCACAATTTTCCAGTCTTTTTCCATGGAATTTGACAGGTTCGGCCCATTTCTCAAGACCAATTTGTTGAGGTGGTTTGGGCCCCACTTGTTAGCCTAATTACAAAATCAAAATAACCGAATAGTGATTAATAAAGGGAAAAATGGATGTGAATGCATGTAGTAGCTTGCTCCACACACGTGTTTTCCGATATCACAAACGACTTGCACATATGTCAGATATATGCACACGTCATTGAACTAGACACGTTGGATATAACTTCCAAGACATTGTTTTCGGGAAAAGGTCTTATGAGTAAAGTTTTTCAAAGCACAAAAAATACGAGATAACATAATTCGCATGGAAACCTCTACGGGAACAATCGTGGCATGTCTGTGGTAAAGGACATATGCGGACTGTGATGGTGTGATGTCCACATCGCTCGCCTAAAGGCAATGTAGATTCTTGCGTAAACCGATGATCCACAAACCGGGAAGGTGCCTTGATTAGGTGCTAGACTATAGGAGCTCCACTTAACACCACACAACACCGAAGGCTCGCCGATGGATGTTAGGTTTTCAGGTCGATGGAGAGTTGGTGATTTGTGGGGCCAACGAAGATTTTTGAGGTGATGGGAGGCCACATCGATAATGGGAGACTTCCATAAGACATATGAGAGAGGGTGGAAGGTTCAATATGAGAGAGAAAGGTCGAATATGATATGTTTTGCGGAAAAGGACAGAGATGCACCGATTCACAAACCCGCGATTCCAGGAAAAAACACATAAAATGACGCATCCTCGACGTAAAAGCATTTTTCTTGGAAATTCTAGAGCGACGGAAAGTTAACTCCTAGTTTAAATCCGGTCAGTTTCCAGCGGATTCGACGAGACACCGCAGGAAGCCACATGCATTTCCAGAATGCTAATGCACGCATATGACATGTGATAGGTGGAGCGTAGGCAGTCTCCTACCACTGCATAGGGATCTCGCACTAACCTTTAACGCCCCATTTAGCTGCTTCACAAAAAACCCCGTTTTGGCACCCCGTAAATGAAAAACGGGTTTCCCGTGGGTCGGATTGGATATCCGAGCCCAGGGCCTTGCTTTCTATACCAGGGCCCACAGACGTGCCCAATATTGCCTCGTTCCAACAAACTATGTCATGCCTGAGCCAGTTTCCAACGCAATTTCCCTAAAAGCCATAGAACTCCGAACGTGATAGCTCTTTTCGTGAAGAGTTTTTCAAAATAACAACCTTATCCAACGTTTGACAATTGATCTAGCTACTAGGACACATAATGAAGCCCCGCGACGCCACACATTTTTCTGATTTTGTCCAGATAAATTTCTAGCCAAAACAGGCCCCCAGGACATGCGGTATCGTTGTTACGGGAGCGGGGGTGCACCGGTTCGTGAACACGCGAATCCTGGAAAAAACAACACATAAAATGACGCGCCTTAGAACTCAACACATTTTCCCAGAATTTCTGCAGCGACGAAAAGTTGACCCCTAACTCAAATCTGGCTAGTTTCTAGTGGATTCAGCGGGACACCGTCGGAAGTCGTAGGCATTTCTAGAATGCCAACGCGTGCATATGGCATGTGATAGGTGGTGCGTAGACGGTCTCCTATCACTATGCAAGGTCTCGCCCAAACCTTAAATGCACCCCATGTAGCTGCTTCACAAAGAACTCGTTTAGGCACCCCAAAAATGGAAAATAGGTTGCCTGGGGGCTTGCTTCCCATCCCAGGGCTCACGCACGTGCCCAATATGGCCTTGTTCCGGCAAACTATGCCATGCCTGAGGCCGTTTCCTACGCCATTTGCCCTAAAAAGTCATAGAACTCCGGACATGATAGCTCTTTTCCTGAAGGGTTTCTCAAAATAACAGCAGTATCCCAAGTTCGACAACTTTTTTAGATACCAGTACACATAAAATGATGTCACGTGATGCCACACATTTTTCTAACTTCGTTCAGATAGTAATCTGGCCAAAACGGGGCCCCAAGACATGCAGTGTCGCCTTTACGGGAGCCCCGAAGATCTAGCCCTTTGACCGGCCACGAATGATAGTTGACCCATGGAATTTTATCTCCCTTTGTGTTGTGTTAGGTCGTAGGAACATGTAATAACAACTATTAGCACATCTTACCTCAAGATTTTCTTCCCAGGACGAAACCCTAATCAAGAGCCCCCATGAGATCTACCCCTTTGACCGGCCACGAATGACAATTGATCCATGGAATTTTATCTTCCTTTGTGTTGTGTTAGGTCATACGAACATGTAATAACAACTATTAGCCCATCTTTCCTCAAGATTCTCTCCGCAAGACGAAACCCTAATCCGGGAGCACCCGCAGATCTACCCCTTTGACCGGCCTCCAATGACAACTGACCCATGAAATTTTCTCTTCCTTTTTGTTGTGTTAGGTCATAGGAACATGTAATAACAACTATTAACCCATATTACCCCAAGTTTCCCTCCGCGAGATGAAACCCTAATCCGGGAGCCCCGCGGATCTACCCCTTTGATCGGCCTCCAATGACAGTTGACCCATGGACTTTTCTCTTCATTTGTGTTGTGTTAGGTCATAGGAACATGTAATAACAACTATTAGCACATTTTAAAGTACACGGTTAGCCAACACGTGAGACCAATATAAAATCACACATACTATATAAAATAAGGATCACAAACATATTAAATAACTAGACACACAAGAGCGGTATGGTTCCCACGTCTTCGAGATGGTATCTGCGCCACTACACCATGAAGCGATCGTCCGCCTCAGCGATGCAATCTGGCGCTGCCCTTGGCGGTAGCGCCGCACATACCCCTTTAAGCAAAGTGGCGGCTCAGGAGTGAGACTCTCGGCTTCCGTCACAGACTGACCTCCGGGAAGTTCATTTGGTGGTGTGGCCGGGTAAACCTCCACGCCGCATTGTCATGTATATGCGCGGGCAGCCTCCTGCTTAGTGTTGAAGATGCGGAGCCACACATGCACTTTAGCGGTAGTGATTTCAGCTGCGAAATGGCCCCTAGTCTACATGCGAACGCCAATGTAGCATGTGTTGCTACAACGAGGAGGAGCCATCTCAACGACAGCAGTGGTGGTGTTGGAGGATGATTGCTACTAGTGGTGTTGGAGGAACTGCTGACGGTGGTGTTGGAGGAACTGCTGGCGATGGTGTTGGAGGAACTGCTGGCGGTGGTGTTGGAGGAGAACTACCCGAGACATGGCTAGATATATGTAGGGAGTTGAGGGCTCAAACAACGGGAAAACATGGCGGGAGAGAAACGACAGGAGAAAATGGCGGGAGAGAATGGGCGGGGAAACATGGCGGCAGAGAATGGGCGGGAAAAAATGGTGGGAGGAATAAGCAAGAATTGAGGCTATGCCGATGGTATAACCGTCGGCAGAGTTTTGGCGGGAAACCCTAATTGCTGGGAAACCGAAAGTGAAAGTGGGCAGGAAAACGTAGAAGCTATGTCAACGGTTCCCCCATGCACAAAAGAAGGACCCGAGAAGGCGTGGTGACGAGGCGGCACATGGGAGGACGTGGCCCATGCCCGCATAAAATAACAGTGCGCAACACAGATAAGGCACATGGAATCATAGACCATTCAAATTTGTGGACTTCGAAACAAATAGAAGGCAACTTTTTTTTGGCATAGAGCTTTCTCTCGGAGCTACGACCCATCTAGTACTCTTCTACTAGGGAAACAAAGTCCTCTAAATGTCCGCCAACACCTATGCGCTCCCTACGGCTACCCTCACCTCAGTCAAGCTCAATGGCATCCATGTGGCCTGGATTCGCCGTCGACTGTGTACCTGTGTCCCTCTAGAGTACTCACCATCCATGACAAACATGTGATATTTGGATGCGAATGGGTGTAGAAGATGGATCCATGGAGGCCATATGAGGGATGGGTGGAGTCGCCCAACTCCACTGTTGTATGGCCAGATGGGTGATACCAAGGAAAACCTTCCGGTGGTGGCCGCGGTGTGCGTCAATCATGTTACTCCCTCCGTCCCACAAAACATGTCAAGATTTGACTAAATTTGGATGCATCTAGACACTAAATAGTAGCTAGATATATCCAAATTTTGATAAATCCCAGACGCGTGTTGGATGGGACAGAGGGACTAGAAGAATTAGGAACTAAAAAGAAGTCTAAATAGCTACGTGTACTCATGTCACTACCAGAAACCGGTCTTTTCCCCACGGCCATGAACCTACAGAAAATTAGCATAAACCGTCAGGGTAATAATTCCTGTCGGCTGACCGACAGGATAATTCCGCAGGGATTATTTCGACGGGGAAATTAAAAATGCCTTACGTTTGGCTGACAGGAATTATTTCCCTGGCGGGTGTTCCTGACGGTGGCCCACAGGAAATTGTTAGTCCGTCAGGTTTACTAATTTTATTCTGTGTCAATTGACCCACAGGGAAAAGCCTCCAGGAAAACAAAATCATATGAAAACAAGCCCACAGGATAAATGCTTGTACAGCAAGGGATAAATGCTCGCGGATGGAGGGGGAGGGTGGGAGAGGCGGAGCTGCAGGTCGGAGATGGGAGCTATCCGTGCAGGGATATGGTGGCAATCGGCGGTGGAGGGCACTGGAGGCCGGCGGCCGGCAATGGAGAGGAGCTAGGCTAACGGCGGCGGCGGTGAGTGCGAGTACGTGGAGAAGACAAAGAAATGGGGAATTTTTCTAGGGCTTGCCTTATCTAGTGTTTTTTCTCCCGTGAAGCCATGGCGCGAATACTCTAGAGTTGGCGCGGAGATGGAAATATTTGCCCGCGAACTCGCCTTTCGCGCGGGCTAACTGTAAAATAATTCCTGTGGGCTGAGCTACACACAGGAAAATGTGTTATCCTGGCGGGCAGGCGAGTCCACGACAAAATGCAGTATATTCCTGGCGTCCATGGAAAATCCGTCAGGATTATATTTATTCCTGGGAACTAATCCGGGCCTCAGAGGAAAATAGCCAGCCTAGAGGAAAAGCTCGGTTTCTGGTAGTGTGTTTACTAACTAAATGAGCTTACATATTTAATGTTATTTCTTAATCTTGATAATCATGCTGAACTTGCAGATATTATTTAAGGTTTTCTAAAATAATTGAACTAATTTTATCGATATATAGTTAGTTTACATTGCTTTGATCTCACGGGAGGAAAGAAATACCTGACACGTGCAAACACCAGTATAGATATGAGTTCATGTATGTATTCACGTGTAGTTCAAATAGCAGATAGTAGTCACACACCGGTGCGGCAGTACATACGTACACATGGAATATTAACTCCATCGGTACTAGATACGGTAGCTAACAATTCGTTGGGATTTACTACTAGTAATCCATTTCGGTCAATGTAGATCAAAACTAGTCACGCTCTCTTTATATGCATCAGTTGTAGATGTTTTTTAGCATGCACCCACTAGTATGGCAGGATAGGGTAGGCAGGAAAATACTTGGTTGATCCGGGCGGCATTTGCTCGCCGCGCAAATCGGCTTTTCATTGGTACAAGTAGAATGTACGTAGGTCCAGGAAAGACGCTCACCGGTCTGAGTCGTCACGCGGCCAGCCATATGCGTCCGATGTCGTCAGCGACCCCGGCCTGCACATTGAGCCACCGTTGAAAAATTAACTGGTGGTGTCATTTTTGTGGCTCGTCGAAGTTTTCATTGTCCCTAATGTCAACATTTGGATAGAGGGCTTTGTCGTCGACGCGGACGTGGAGAGGGTCACATCAATGATGCCGGAGCGCCGGGGTGGCTACCTCAACCTTTGAGGAGAAGTACCTAGGACTCCCAACGCCGGATGGTAGAATGAAGAATGATTGCCTCCAGCCAATTATGAAACGGTTCAACAAAAGATTGACGAACTGGTCTGAAAGATTCATGTCTCATGGTGCAAAGGACACTCTCATCAAGTCTGTGGCGCAGGCGCTGCCAGGATTTGTTATGGGTGTTTTCAAGCTTTCCTTGGGCTTTTGTGAGCAATATGAAAAGCTCATTAGAGATTTCTGGTGGGGCGACGATCAAAATCACAGGAAAGTCCATTGGACTGCCTGGGACAACTTAACAAAGCCAAAAGGAAAGGGAGGCCTGGGATTCCGAGACATGCACCTCTTCAATCAAGCACTCCTTGCGAGACAGGCATGGCGTCTAATCCAGAAACCCGACAGCCTGTGTGCCAAGGTCCTCAAGGCTAGGTATTATCCTCACGGGAATATACTAGACACGGTCTTCTACGCTGATCCATCCCCTGTTTGGAAAGGTGTGGAGTTTGGTCTCGAACTGCTCAAGGTAGGAATCATTAACCGTATTGGTGATGGAAGGAAGACGCAGATTATGCGTGACCAATGGCTGCCAAGGGACAGTGGACTGAAAATCACGGCACTAAAAAAGAACTCCAGGAAAAGGTGGGTTAACCAACTGATTAATACTGAAGACAGAAGCTGGAACACCACACTGCTACATGAGCTTTTCCATGAGCACGACACTCAGGCCATTCTTCGTATACAGCTCCCGCAGCAGGAACAAGCTGACCGTGTTGCTTGGCACTACGAGACGAACGGGTTGTTCTCTGTCAAGAGTGCTTACCGTCTCGCCTATAGTCTCAAACATCAGCTACGAGATTTTACTAGCAGCAGCACCAACACGGATGGCGATCGATCTTTATGGAACTGTGTGTGGAAGGCCGAGGTGCCGCCTAAGGTGCGTGTTTTTGGGTGGAGACTAGCCACCGACACCCTTGCCACTAAGAACAACAAATTCAAAAGGAACCTGGAGGTCTGCAGCCGCTGCTCCATCTGTGGCGTGGCTGAAGAGGATGCCTACCACGCCGCTGTCAAATGTACAAAAGCCGTTGGCCTGCGCCATGCCATGCGTGCGCACTGGAAGCTTCCGAAAGAACATCACTTCAAGAAATCGGGGAAGGATTGGCTGTTGTTACTGTTGAACCAGGTCGACGCTATCACAAAAGCCAGAATTCTACTGCTGTTCTGGAGATCTTGGCATCTGCGAAATGACATTGTTCATGAGCAGGGGAAGGAATCGATCGCCACGTCCGTGTCCTTCCTGCTCTCCTACAACCAGCCTCACGACCCATGTGAGGGAAATGGTAAGACACTACATTTCGACTGCCCCCAGGCCAACTCTCAGTCTTCGCAAACTCGCAAGACTGCAGCTTGGTCGGCCCCTCCTGTAGACTGGCTGAAACTAAATACGGATGCCTCTTTCATCGGAATTGGCCAACCCAGTGGCGCTGGGGCTGTTGTGAGAGACCACCGGGGCGTTGTCCTGTTTGCTGCTTGCTCCCCTATGGTCAGTTGTGACGACGCGGAAGAGGCTGAAGCCAAAGCTGCTCTGCGTGGGATCAAATTGTTGAAGGACATGGGCTACACCAGGATCATACTGGAGCTGGACTGTGCAAGGGCGGTTACGGCACTTCGAGCCAGCCACATCGACAGATCGAAGAACTGGGCAACATATGATGAAGCCAAATCATTACTGAAGGATCTGGATGATCACCAAATCTTGCACACGAGAAGAGAGAACAACAGGGTGGCTGATGCCCTGGCTAGAACGGCTAGTTCGGCTGGCAGCTGCATCTGGAGAGACAACCTTCCTGATGTGATTCAGGACTTTGTAACACAGGACATGACTCGTATGTTACATCGTTAATATAAGACTCTCTTACCCTCAAAAAAAAAAAAAAATGATGCCGGAGCGCAGGCTTGGCGCGGAGGCTCGGGCTACGACCTCGAGGAGATGGATGTCCTGCGCTTTCGGTAGGGCGCCATCACCGAGGAGTGGCGCCGGATAAAGTTGCAGTTGGGATGGGACTTGCCGTCAATCCCGCCTCCCGTCCCGACAGAAAAATCCGCTAAACCCATATGTGCCATCCCTATTTACTTTATTGTTGTAAAAATGTATTTATTTGGGTGACTTAAGTACGTCGTTTTGTTTTCTTGGCGTTCGTGGTTTATTGTTATTGTACTTGTGTGCAAAGGAGACAGATCGGCCGATATCACTGCTTTAGTTTAGGGATGGCACGAGTCTTGACCCACATCAAATTAATTTTGGTGCTCCAACCGAATCATGCATGGTCACGTGTACTTGTTTTACACTCCAACGCCCACTGCTGGCCACTCGACTGAACGCGCCTTTTCCGACGACGTATGTGCTCCTTTTATATAACTAGTAAATATGCCCGTGCATTGCTACGGGAGAGGGACAATCTAAGTCGTGGACACAACTTTAGCGTGACACGGTGTGCACCGCAAGCGTGCCACCACGGTCTCCTCTTCACGTCACTTCTCCTCAAATAGTGTTAGGCACCGGTATCACCATCTCATCCTATCGATTATCCACTCCAACACCATGAACCTAAGATCTTTGTCTGTGCATTGCCGCAGAGGCCCTCAATTTGTTTTGCCACCACATCACATGTGTAAACATAATAACTACATTACCAACTACACTATTACAGAAATAATGTCAAATCCATTTATGTTGTGACAAATGAAATACAAATGATGTATTATTACATTTATGTCAGCAAACATAAATAAATATGGTAAGGGCTTCCTTAATTAGTGTTCATTTCTTATAAGTTCATAGTTGGGTCCTACCGCATCAACTCTTGGTATATATGTTCATTCATATAAACGTCTTCTTGGGGGAATTAGTTCGAGAAATATATGACTACCATTCATGAATTAACCAGTAATGTACACAGACTACTCCAAATTAACAAGAAAAATGCAAGGGCAATGTTGTATATTGTAGAGCAAAAAAGTATTTGAAAGAGGCAAACAACAGGTTCATTCACATTTACAGGTTTTTTTTCAAAGTATAACCTGGTTACTTTTACAAACTTAACTTCTTGCTCACAAACCACTTAATGACAGTGCAATATAGTGGCTGTAAAGGTGGGGAAAAGCCAATACATGGTGGCCAGATGTAATGACATGAACTTAAATCCCGTTTGCACGTTATGGATCTCAGGTTGAGGGATGGGGATTCGTCTTGGTTTGAGGGAGGGAATTCGTCATTCCATAACGAAAGATACCTGCGGTATTATGAATTCGTTGTTATTGTACATGTTCATCTTCAAGAGCAGGTAACATCACAAACAAATGCACCATTGTTAGGCAATCATCCAGGTCTCTAAGGGCAACAATAAAAGATGGATCATGTTATGTAGAGATAACACAATTTGGATAACCCCACAAAGAATAATCTTAAACTCACTCGGTACCTTTTAAGGATAAGCCCACCGAGATTGTTCTTTGGAGGTCAATTCAACAGTCTGTCTACAAAATCCTTCTTTTTCGTCGAAAAAACTTTCTTAACATTCTTTGTATGAACCTTGATTTCCATTAAATCAACCATGAAGGAAAAACTCTCCAATAAGCACTTACTCATAATATCATAAAACAATAACCTGTGAATGCATGGCGTGGCCTGGTATCCTGATATTGTATTTACTTCATGTGATAATACATAGCACCCTCTGGTGCCATAAGTTAGCATTGGAAGTGATACAAAGAAATGATCAATTCCACCAAGCATGACCAGTGATCAAGCAACTACAAACTGCAAAATCAATTCCACCAAGCATGCAGGATAAGTAACAAACTAAAACCAAATCATATTAGCAGAATTCAAGTGTCTACACTTCTAGTTCTAGTAATCAATATAATAAAATAGTGCAAAAATACAAGAAAACTATCGGACATACCAAACGGTTGTACTTTTCATCCTTCGAATCGGAGTTCCGGCCTTATTCCTCGTTCATGGTGGCCATCACCTATGTCGTCAGTAGGATCATCCATATCATAGTATAGAAACAGAAATATACACTTCCAGTTTATGGACCAGGGACGGTTGCTATATATCTGGGTACAATCTAGGAAGCGCAAAGCAACAAATTATTTTGAAAGCACCCCTGATCCGAGACAATGGCCAAGTAAATGATGCATCTATACTATAGCAGAAACTACGATTTAAGATGAATTGTTATGTACGGTTAGAGAAAATAACATCTGCTTTCAATCTTCAAATAACTCAATTTGGTTTTCTATGTAAACAAAACATGCACTCCATTTACCCAAATATTAGAGAAAATTTCAAGCTACATAGAAAAATGTATAGATTTCCATGACCAATGATCAAGCAACTACAGTCTGCAAGTAAGTATTACATTATGATAATATCTTTCATCTTTGGCAAAAGCACAACATGGAAAGGGTGCAAATGGAATAGCAGATGGCTCTATGATTACATACACTAAGTTGGTTCTTATATTAATTTATTTTTCCAAAGGCACCTAGGCCTCTATTGAAATACAGCTTTCCACGTAGGACCAACAACTTGTTTAGAAATCATATGCTCTGAGAAAGTAATTTATTTAGAACATGGAATGCAACCATATCCAGATTCCCCTTCCAGTCTTCCAGAAGCACCAATATGATTCAGATCAAGTGTTATTGTGACCATGGAACGGTGGAATCAGCAAACACATGATACATGGAATATATTTAAAACTGAACTTACAATAACAACTAAAATGCTGACACACTAAATTATTCATGCTACAGAGCATTGTACAGTTAAATAGATAAAAAAAATGTACCAGATAAGGCAATCATCTACATGATCTCCAAACTCTTGCAAGAACAAGAAATCTCGACAGTATTAGTAAATAGCAGAGTATGGAGAGAAAAGGAAATAATTTCTTGGAGATGAATACTACCTCCATCCCAAGGCTTAAGGCCTATTTTTTTTCTTCAGAAAGTCAAACTGTGTTAAGTTTGACTAAGTTTTTATCAAAAATCATTATTAACATGAAAAGTACAAAATCAATATCATTAGATAGATAATGAAATATATTTTCATATGGTACCTACAAAATATCATATTTATTCATAAATTCTTCTAAAAATTTGGTCAAACTTTACTTCGTTTAACTTTCTGAAAAAA
Organism: Lolium perenne; assembly: GCF_019359855.2. Lineage (NCBI taxonomy): Eukaryota > Viridiplantae > Streptophyta > Magnoliopsida > Poales > Poaceae > Lolium > Lolium perenne. The sequence goes on along the minus strand of NC_067246.2, from coordinate 19,193,445 downwards.
ATATAGGCCTTAGGATGGAGGTAGTAGGAGCTACGAAATTCACAAGATGTGAGCGGAAAGAAACCTTGCACTACATGAGGCATCTGTGTAACAAACTTCACATGATCGAATTCCTATATTTTCGAGAGATGAAACAAGAATTTCTGAAATAAGATACTGCTACATGGATCAAACCTTACAACAAATAACCAATCTATTCCCTTAGATTGCAGATGGCTTTGACCCATAAATTCTAGGTAGCAATGCGTACCTGCATTTGGGGGCTAATCAAGTGGCAAAACTACCATAAAATTTATGAGGCTGACGTCAACTATATTTGGGGGCTACCAGTGAAGTCAGCTACAAACAAAACTCGAACATGAGAAAGCATGATTCAGTTATAGATACTGTAGTAAACTTCACATCAATAACCAAGAAATTGCTATGTTTAACACACAAAATACTGGACGATGAGCAAACTGCTTCATAAAGACCAAAAAACATCTCATAGAACAGTAAGTCAGTAACTATGTTGAATCCTTTTGAGCCTTTGCCAGCGGAGTAATAAAACCATAGCAGAGTCCACACGATGTCTGGATGGAGTGAAACCCGAAAGAGTGAATCAGTACCTTAAATTTTTCCGTGTTACAAAAGGTACATATATACCAATAATAAATGTGAAAGGGCAATAGTGCAAAAATCAAGAAAATACAAGAGGCAGATTAACTCTGATAAGATTATGATAGTGTAAAATGATATCTTAAATGCTTTCTCTTGGGTATTTGTTCTACAAGCATGCAATATGAGTCAGTAAACATCATTGTCAGTCTTCCTAAGTTCCTAGAAAATAAATTTGTCTGTAGTGGTATAGAGGAAATTTGTTTAAGAGGGAGTTCCAAATTCCAACAGTACCAAATGATTGGGAATGGGGTTATAACCACACAGCCTCAGCGAGAGATTTTGATGTCAACTGCATCAAAAAGATTGGCAGTGAAATTCTAACCATGCATTATAAACCACTCCATCTGCATGGAGATCAGCTGCATCATGTGGACTTGCCTCGAATAACACAATGTACTTGACTTCCCCTCCTCCACCGGATTCTTGAGCTCGCCAATCTACAATAGTTTCAGCACATGAATCGCAGTGAGCAACCATACCAATCAAACACAGGATATCTAATGTATATGAAATTAACATGATGAAATAATTCAAAAAAGTAAGGGGTACCGGCGAGAAGAGACTATGTCCTTGAAGGAGATCGTAGTGTCTATGTGATGCTGATAGTAGAGGTCGAGGTGGTCACTGCCAAGGCAGCACATCCATCCTTGAATGCACTTGGACCAGCCGGACATAGTACCCATGCAGTGGGCGTCCCACTGGATCCCGAACCTGGTGCCGCGGTTTCAAGTATAGCTGCAGTCAGCCTACGACTTAATGAATGGTGATCATACCATAGGTACCAATAACCCCAAATGGATAATTTTACTTCACCAATAAATTCAGAATGGATAATTTTATTTCACTCAAGATACTAATTATTGTAAATCTAGAAAGATAAATGTACATTTGCTATGAGTACTACGAGATTGTATGTTCAACCGGAAATAAGCGTAGCTTTCCAAATAGAATTGTTTTTTCTAGCGAATTACACTTGTAGCAACTAAATAAGCAACAACTTCTAGGTTGCAGCATCGGTAACTCATGCATGACAAATTGTAGCATTAACAGGTTAATTAGCAGTAACATGAAAGAAGCACCCAAAACTATGGAACGAAAGTAACAACTGCCGACAATGGTACCAAAATCAACATCGTAATCCTAGATACCTACATTACGGGATTTTTTTTTTGGAAGCGATCGGCCAAACTTGATGTTGCACAAGGAAAAAGAAAAGAACCAGACCAAACAGATCGGACCTAATTTGCATAACATGTTCCGCTAATTGACAGCTCGAACCAGAAACTTACAGGCGTCCTGGTGAGGATCCCCGCCTCGACATCACCGCTGATCGCGTTACCTAGGACGCTGCTGCCGTGCAGGCGGACACCGTGATGGGGAACCGGTGGTAGTCGTCGAGGACGCAGAAGGGCGGCCACCCCGGCTTGATCGGGACGTGCCGATGAACCAACTACACGATCTGCTACGCTGACTGCAGCCAGCCATCTCCCAACACATGGGATCCCGCGGGAGGACCGTGGCACCACCGAATCGGGCGGTCACCCGTCGCGTGGACGGAAACCAATATATGGATCGGATCTCCGGAGATTGCACCCAACATGGCCTCCAGCGCTAGGGTTCCGGCTAGGTCGGCGGCGAGGTGAGGTATTATAGAGTAGAAAGGCTCCCGTCGGGCATGTGGGGAGGCGGCGTCACAAGAGTGGCGGCCGGGGGCGCTGGTAGGCTAGCAAGACGATTGGGAGAGAAGAGATACAGGATAGGGTTTGGGTTGGCCGGTTGGACCACGGGGATGGCTATTTGTGACTGATGGGGTGAAATAAAGACCCACCGACGGATGATGGACGAACCGGTATCATGGTATATGTGTGTAGTATGTGATTTGGTGGGAGGGTAAATTGGTCAGATGAAAATATGCTTGACGAAACCTTCTGTCGGAGGAAACAGAACACGTTCGTCCTTTTTAGATAGTAGAGATTACCCATGACGCTATTTTATCTCACCTTTTTCCTCCCGTTGCCACCCTGGATTCGTGCTGCTACTTCCGGACTGCTACTTCAGGGTAGATGTATTTTCTTTTTCTTTCGCGATGTATGGATTTTCATTCGTGAAACCTGATTGATTTCCTTCGCTCGCCATCACCAGCTCAACGGTCAGCTCACCAACAAATTCCTCGTTTCTTCACCATGGATAAAAGCCAGGTTTCCTCATGCTAGCTTAGCTAGGTAGCTAGCTAATTCCTCATAATAAGTTTCTTCTTCCCTCCGATGGATTAGCGCGCGCAGGGCCACATACGCTTGGGCCAATTATTTGGATGATTAAGGAGGAGATGGTTTGGGTTCGAAACAAAAGTCACGTGACTAGCTAGAACCAGCTGTGGTTAATTAATCAGCGCACAAGACGGCGTCCATTCACGCCGAGCCGGAGCTGAAGGCGTCCGCCGGAACCAGCCCAATCGCCGGCGCTCTGCTGCAGAAGAAAACGGAGACGGCGGAGGAGCTGCAACCAGGGGACGCTGTGGAGCCCGTCGGAGCGCCGGCCTCCTTCGCCGGAGCGTCGCCGATTCACGGCCACGGCGGACGTACGGCGCCAGCCACGCGAGGATCCTCACGTCGCCTAATCACGCAACGGCGGCGACCGGAGATTCGACTTCCACGGACAGCACGCCGGTGCGCAGCAGCACAGCCGCCTGCCTCCGTCTTCCCTTTTTTTCCCTTTCTTTTTTGGTGCGTGGCGACCCGTCTGTGAGGGCCGCGATACGGGCTGTGTGTGTGTGTGTGAGAGTGTCCCTGTGGTACGGGCTGGCGGCGCTTCGGTATCCGCCTTGCTGTCCGGCCGCGTTGGGGATGTGGATGCTTGATTGATCTGGGCGATTGGAGGCTTCGACTTCCACGCCGAAACACGAGGAACTTTCCGCCAATCAGAACCGATCTACTCGGGTCCGATGATAGAAACATCGATAACGACAACTATGATATAAACATCGCTTGCCTGTTCCGCCAACAAGGAGCGCTCGGATCCGATGATACAGAGCAACGTCGGCTCTGCCGCAAGCTTAGAAGATCTCGCTAATCTACCCGACGACGTCTCTTTCGGCTCCTGCAGGCTGCAACAGTGCATATTTGGGTCGAACCCCGAGGACCACATGCTCGAAGGACATCATCGACAATGGGCGCGATGATGGCGACAATGCGTACTCCAGAAACATGAAGGTTAACTCATACTCCAATTTTTGTACTAACCAGTTCTACTCAGCATGTCCTCATGTGTGTATGGTTAACATAACTCAAGTCGAAGGAGAAGTCGAAGATGCATGTGATGATGATGAGTACGGGAATTCAAGATTAGATCCCACTCGCATCGACAGTGATGTAGCGTACTCGTCGGTACCTAAGTAGAATCGAAAATCTCCAGAAAAAATCCAGCAACTTTTTTGGTGTCGGCGAACTTGCGGGCCTGTTTTGGAGGCCGAAAAGGCCTCTTTTGTGCCCGGAGATTTTCTCGATGGATCCCGTGGTCTGACTTCTCTACAGTGCAAATAGAATCCCTTGAAGTGTTAAATCGCGGGGTTCCAGAAAAGCGCAAATCCGGTGGCCGGGGAGAAAGTCCAACTTCTCGAGATGGTTCTGACACCTGGTCACACGCCCGATTCGGAGCTCGTATGAGATGGATACGGCCTCACCAAATTACCGGCACATGAAATCATGGGACATCAAATTTCTGGGGAAGACGCAACGAGTATGTAGGCGCTGAAATTTGGGCGGGAAAACCTGACGCTGCGCTAAACTGGGCGGGAAAAGCTGTCGGTACGAAAATTTGGGCGGAACCGACCGGCAACGTCGTGGCCTCCCACATACGGAGCACGAGAGAGCGTTGTTAATCTCCGGACAGCTCGAAATCCGAGGCGGCCGTACACCCGCCGAGCCAGAGTCGAGCCATGCATATCCACAACCCACAACAATGCCACGCTCGGTTGCGACCACCTACTCGATGGTAGGCTAGAACGGCCGTACATCGGTAGTGGCGCGGTAGCCAAATTAAGCATGTGGCCCCGCCGCGGGACGATGTTGAGTTGGAGAGCTACCAGACTTCAACCTTAACTAGCAGAATTGCCCGTGCGTTGCATCGGGGTGAACAAATACTCTAACGCTCCATCAAACCATCCGTACGTGTTGATATTTCTTCTTTGTCTCCGTGTGAGTGTTGTCGGTGCCGTCGTCGCCAGCGAAAGGTGCGTTTCAGGCTATATGGGGGTTGGGCTGGCTATGCCACCATGGGGTAGCATTGGCCAACATTTGTTCATGCCAGCGGCCGCCACGTCGCAATTGCGATTCCTGGCGCCTTCCACTTGCTCATGCGAGCCGCGCCGCTGTGCTCTCTATAGCGCGCTCTTCTGTGAAGCTCCTTGCCCGTCCTTTCGTCATCAGATTCGTGTTTAGTTAGCTCACTCTTTGCCCATCCTTCCGCCGTTAGACTCATGTTTATGACCGAGGCTGCTTTCAACAATGCTACTTGTTATCCCGACACTGCTTGCTGATTCCAGGAGCCTTCCAAACGTATATGAACTGGTGCGATTTACTCTAAAGAAGCGATGTGGGACTTTATGCAGTTTATGAGATAATGTCCGATTCCCAACAGGCCAATAGCAGCACTGCGTTTCTAGCTAGCACGTAAAACCCAATCGTGCGGCCCAGCGGCCCACTCGATTTTGTCCCACATCGCGAGCGTGAACGTGTGAATCTGTAGCTTAATCAACTGGCCCCATTTACCTAATCTTTTACCACCTGAAGGCATAGTTGCAGTCTAAGTAGAAACATAATGCTTTGTACGACACAAAGCTTGTTAAGTCAAATGTAGGATATGGTGCATATCCATCAAAAGATTACCTGCTATAGTCTACTGCTAAACAAAAATTGTGTCAACCATGGGCCATCGCTCGATGCATCAATGGGACTACAGAAGACTTGTTCCCAAGCTGGTCTCATGGTTGGCACAATGATATCAAGTCGGTGCAGCTTCAAAAACAATAGCACAGGCATTTCAGCTGTGATCGTTGGCCAATTACAATTCTTTCAGAATGGCTTCAGCTTCAAAAGCGCTACTGTCGTACTGAATTACACTACGATTGCAGTATTACAACATTAACCATTTTGCAATCACAGAGCAGAGAGCACTACTACCTCCTTTTCAAGAACACGATAAAAACAGATCAAATTGAAGGTGCTTAATGCTCTGTCAGTAGAGAATCCCCAAGGTAGGCAAGCATTTGCAGCCGAAGGAGCAAAAGACTCCCCATTGCAAGCCAGACGTAGCAGTTTTCTTAGAGCCATTTCATCAAACACTTGACACGTATAAGTTAATGGAGTTAATCCCCTTCCTCCCAAATCCCAACAAAATTCAGCGAGGCCTCAGATCTCCTAGAAAGCAAAATTAGTTGAACACACCGACAATCGCTTGTTGGAAATTGGGAAGTACACAGGAATCATATTAACATGACGCTGTTGATGAGAACTCAGTGGCCTGGCCGCTCCAAAGCTTCCTGTGCATCGAAAGAGGATTCGAGGAGGCGCTTCCAGACCCGTACGTCTCCTCTCCTTCACCGACGAGGGTGGCCCGAAATACTCCCCATTAACACCGACGATGCGTAGCACCATCCTCAATGCACCGGCGGCTCTGCTCCTCTCTATCTCATCTACTCGGCTTGCTCGCGGACGTTGCCGCTCACATTTTTCCGCCTTGCCTGTAACCTCCGCGATGTGGCGACGAGGGCAGCGTTTCGGTGGTAGAGTGCAGGAGGAAGGTGGGCGACACGGTGGAGGAGGCGGGCTAGCGGCTGTGCGGGCCGCGGCGGAGAGCTTGGGGCGTGTGGGCAGACGGCGGCGTCCAAGGAAGCGACAGCAGGACCAAGACCATCCCCAATCAAATTACCTCGGGAGAAATCCCCGCCGGAGAAAGCCGCCGCTCGGCTCTACCTCGCCGCCACCGAAGGCCGCTATCCCATCACCCCTGCTCTACTGGAACATCTACGCACGGGGGAGGCCGCGGCCCCTTGCAGACCGTCGATTCTCGACGACGACCCTGCAGATGACGACCCTGCACATGCTCGACGACGTCGCCCGCGCCGGGATTTGGCCGCCGCGCCCTGCAGATGTTACGGCGCCGGGACGCCGGGATGTGGCGCGGCCGCCCGCGCCGCGCCTGCAGACGCTCGACGACGTCGCCGCCCTGCAGAAGCTCGACGACGTCGCCGCGCGCCGGATTTGGCCGCGCGGGATTTGGTCGCGCGACGGGATGTGGCGCGGCGCCCGCTCTCGGCGAAGTTCCGTGCACGCGGCGCCCGCCCTCGGCGAGTTCCGTGCACCCTTCGCCTTCCGCGCCCCCTGCAGACGCTCGAGACGCACGCTCGACGCTCGGCGACGTCCGCCTGGTGACGGACGCGTCGAGATGAAACGGACGCGGTGGAGTGGTCGTGGAGAACGATGGAGGTGGAGAAGAAAAGAAGCAAACGAAACGGTACCACGGTGGCAATCTGCAGTATTATGCGGTTTGGTGGGAGGGTAAAACGGTCCAAAAAAAGCGTTGACGAAATTTTTGGCAGAAACCTTAGCTCCTTTATTATTAGGTATAGACTTCTCCAACGACTCCAAGTTGAACTAGGTGTTTGCACCTGACGCGGGTAGGGCAGAGCTAAATGGTAAGCCTAAATAATTTTTACTAGTAGCTAAGTAGTAGTAGTTTGTAGCGAACTATAGCTAGTAGCACGTGACGTGAACCAAGACGAATCCATCGCGCGCGCATGGAAGAGAAGTGTTGAGGGCGTACGTGATTTGCATCGATTAATTAATGAAGACTGTGCGCGATCGCCTGGGCCGATCTGTTTTTCATGTTTCGGTTATGTGGCCGTGCTGGCCGTGCGGCCGCGCGCAAGGACACCCAAAGCCAGCAGCGGTCGAGCGAGCCCTCTGCTCCCGGCCTCCAGCCAATGCGGCTGCGTGAACTCATGGTCAGGACAGTTCCCGCGCCGGCGACCCACACCTGTCATGGATCCCCCTGGCCGGCCTCTCCACCGGCAATCCACCGTAGATCCAGTGTAGATCGACCACCGCGAGCTCCGTCCGGCGAAGATGGTGGCGGGTAAGGGCCGAAGCGGGCGCGAGGGCGGCCAGATTGGCCGCGGCGGGAGCTCCGCCGGCGAGAGGGAGAAGACTCCATGGTAGCTACCGCTACCGGAACTACGGCCTCGTGGCGCCGCCTGCCTTCGCCAAGCGCAAGTCGGAGCGGTACCGCCGCGGACGCGCGTCCTCCCCTTCCGTGGCCTCGTCGTCCTCAGGGTCGAGCTCCCCCCAGCACCCGCCGACGGCGTTGGTGGTGAAGATGGAGGTCGACACCGAGCCAGAGCTGGAGCCGCCGCGCCTCCTTTACTTCACCGCGGGCGACTACCTCGACGACGAGCAGTTCAAGCTCGTCCTCCCGCAGCTCGGCGTTAACGCGGGCCTCGCGCCGGACGACTTCATCGCGGAGCGCGAGCTCAACACCGTCGTCGGCCTCGTCGCGCACTCCAGCCAGCAGGATGCGGACAAGGCCGCCGAATGGAGGTGCATCGCCGTCGAGCATGAGCGTGTCTTTGTCGACCTCGTCAGCGACGAGGAGTGAGGAGCCGACGCGTCACCGCCATGGCACAGGGCTCCGGTGAGTATCACGGAGCCGATTTTGCTGCAATGTAGTGTCGTGGCGGCGGGATTTGTAGTTGCTTTTGATGTAAGTAGTTGAATTTAGGATCAATGCAAGCATGAACTCTCCGATCAAACTATTCTTCCGTCGTGCGCGTGTTTATTTTTAATTTGCGTGCGTTTTTTTCAAACCCTAAATCCACGTTAGGGTGCCACAGATACGTGGATTTCGGGTTTAGGGTTTGCCGTATCTGTAGAGATGCTCTAAGTTGGGCGAGCCCGGAATAAACCCCCTATGTGGTGCGGTGCGGGTTGAACATCTCACCTAGACCAGATGTCCGAGCCAACCAGCAACATAAGTACTAGTTGAGAAGAACGTGCGAGCTCGACTGACAGAATCATGACAAGACATGCTCCTTCTTTCCCGCCGTCACATACATGTCAAACTCTAAATAGTTTTACCAGCGGGCTGCATTGTAACATCTAACACTTGTTTACCTGGCCGGCCGCACAGAGACAACAAGGCCTACATAAGGCCCAGACAACGCGCATGTGGCGATGGCCTTTGTTTTACCCAACATAAAATTGCACAGCCGTCCCGTAAACGAGGCAAGAGGAGGGATTTTAGTCCCACATCGGCTAGAGGTGAAAGTTGAGAGCACCTTATAAGACCAGCTTTTGTAGACATGTAAAATGCTACAAACACACATAGGGCTGCGGTATACATAGTGCATGCGCTCGCGTGAATATTCGCGACTTAAGACTTTGGACGCTTGGCGCGCGGATAGCGGACTACCAAATATTATCTATCCTTTTTTTATTTTGATAGAAAAATTGTTTTCTTAAGATAGTTGTTACTCTAGAGGCAAAATCTGAGAGCACATGTCATTATCTATCCTGTCACGTCTCTACCGCCGATCTAGGGGCGAAGGCATCGATGTATCGCCGTCAATCCTACCTACCCGATGGTGACAAAAGATGACATGTCACGTACTTTTCGTCTAAACTAACCAATTATATTTTTTTTACATTATCTTCCATCGTCAATATATGTCGCGAGGGTACAAGTGTACGTATGTGCTGTTCATCCTGGTTTTCTTTCCGACATCATTGCACGAGCGTGGAGGTGCCAGATCTGGAGTTCGATAGCGTCTCCGGGTGCTATCCCGGCATGATTCTTTCAACAGCAATGACTTTGCCTTTTTTTAGATAAAAGGCATGGACTGCCCGACTTTAAATTAATAAAGCCCTCGGGTTCAATATAGACATAGATTAACCATTACATGTCATGCATACAGCTTCGCCAAACAAACGAACGAACTAGGAAGAGTAGGGAACAACATCAGGGAGCGCCGATGCAACTCAGGAGGCTTGGTCATTCCTTCTTGGGGCCGCTGCGTCGTGAAGAAGATTAAGCTCGGCGATCGGGTGTTCTATCCACGGCCGATCCAGAGGCTTTGCCAGGGGCTTCCACAGCTGAAGAAAAAGCATCATTTTAAAGATAATATTAGCGGGATGTTTCATAAACTTCGACTCAATGGTCATCTTGTTTCTAAAGAGCCACAATGCCCAAGATTGAGCAATAAAAAGAAGCCAAACGCATCTTCAAAATCTACCCGAGAGACTAGAGATGATAGCGAACAGTTGCGCAAAGTTAGCGGGGCACCAGCTACACCCCAGCATGGATTTCTGGCAAATTCAACACACGGTGATGTGCACGCGTCTGTGTCTGTCTGCCAATGCATGGATTTCTGGCATAAAACCGATGATCGTCCATTATTTGATGTTTAACGGATCATATAGGTAGGTAGGTAGGGTTTAGAGCATCTTCACTCGCGTCCCTCAAAGCGTCCCCCAAAGCAATTTAGGCGTGCCGGATCAAAAAACGGTTCAAGCCGCGTCCCCCAAATCCCTTTTTTGTCCGGTGCGCCCCGATACGATGTCCGGCACCCCGAGTCCGTCTCCGCCCCACATGGGACGGACCGGGGACGCCGGACACAACGAAAAGCGGGGCGGGGAGTGGCGGGGCCGACCCGTCAGCGGCACAATAAATTTTAACCTAACCGTCGCCTACCTCGCGATGGAAGTTATTGGCGCGCAGCGAAGGTGCAGTTTCCGCAGCGACGGTGCAGTTCCCGCATAGGAGCAGCGACGTGTCTCGTCACGCCTAGCTCTGCGTGCCGGCGTTAATGAGCGCCACCGCTCCCCCGCCTCCCTCCGGCCTATGAAAAGGGCCGCCTCTCGCCGTTCCTCTCACACACAAACCCTAGCGCCTCTCTCCCCAACCCTAGCCGCCACCATCTCAACAAGTGACGACACCATGTCTGGTAGAGGCGGAGGCCGAGCTCGCGGCCGTGGTCGTGGCCGCGGCAGAGCGTCACGCTCGCCGTCGCCTGCCACGCTGTCGTCTTCACCGTCGGAGATGGACGTGGAGCCGGGCGTGCTGTTCGAGTTCGTCCTCGTCCTCAAGGGTGACCCATGCGGCATCCAGAGGCTGCCGGACTCCTTCGCCGAGTACGTCGCCGGCAACGACCGCCCGCACACGATGCATCTGCGGGAGGCTGCGTGCGACTACTACCTGTGGATCATCGACGTGATCTACGACGCACGCGGCAAGATGTATCTCAACATCGGTTGGGAGAAGTTCGCGCGCCACCACAGCCTCGAAGCCGGCTTCATCCTCCTGTTCTCCTACTTCGGTGACAGGGACATGAGCGTCAAGGTCTTCGACGAGACGCGCTGCCGCCGGGACTACCACGGCGACAACACCGACAAGGAGGACGGCTGATGATGAAGAGTGTTGTTTCTTTGCAACGAATACGTGCACAGAAGTTTCTGGATGTTCGCCTCATCGGTAGAACCAACAAGGGCGCCATCCTCCCGCTGGATTTTCCAGTTCAGGTGACTGGGTGTGCCCTCGAGTGTTCTTTCTTAGCAACGAACACAGGAAACCTTCGATGCACGGTCTAGTTAGGTTTAGTTTTTTTGCAAAATTTTATATTTGTGTCCACCATGGTCAAACTATGTATTAGTTTGTGGAAAATCATGTTCCAAACTGTGTCTTCCTGTAAACCACGTTCCCAATTATGTATTAGTTTGTGTAAATTAAAATAAAAATGCCAAAAAGAAGTATTTTTAATGTTTGGGGGCGGCGTTTGGGGGACGCGGCTGGGGAGCGACGTCCCCCAAACGCGGCACGAACAAAACACGTCCCCAAACGCTCAATTTGACGCGGTTTGGAGTACAATTTGGGGGACACGGCTGGAGATGCTCTTAGTACCAGCTGAATGAAGTGGAGCTCACACTAGTAGAAAAAGGGGCTTTAGTCCCGGTTCGCAAGGGCCATTAATCCCGGTTGCGCAACCGGGACTAATTATGCGCGACTAAAGGTCCCCCCTTTAGTCCCAGTTTCTTACGAACCGGGACTAAAGGCCCCGCCACGTGGGCGGCTGGCATGCGCCGGGGCGAAGGACCTTTAGTCCCGGTTTGTGACACGAACCGAGTCTAAAGGCTATTTCGAGTTAAATTTTTTTAATTCGTTTGGGTTTCTAATTATTTTTCACTCCCTCTTTTTTTTCTATTTTTTCAGAATTTCTACTATTTTAGTTATTTGCATAGTTTAGTCTCTATCTCTAACTACACTTATCTCTAGTCAAATTACATACTCGTGGTCAAACTTCCCGCTCGGTCACCCATCCTCCCACTACTCTAGCACTAGCACGCTTAACTTCTGAGTTCCATCCCGTTCCGCATCCAAGTGCTTCGCGCGCATGTATGTGATAGTAGTATCATATCAATCCTATTAACATGTTGATCGATGTCACATTTCTTTATTGTTTGAACTTCAAATAATTCTTTTAATAAACAAAAGTAATGATGTAATAATAATCTTATGTTGATCGATGTCACATTAACTTTTTAATTTGTATTATTTTTAATTTTATTAATTAATTAAATATTTTTTTGCCAAACCTAAAACCTAAAAATTTGAAAATCTAAAAATTGGGAAAAATAATAGTAATCTTTATGCATGATACAATTATTAATTTTAGGTTTTAAAAAAATATAAAAAATATAAAATCCAGAATTTATAGCAAAAACTAAAATCTTCCTGCTTTTGTATTTTTATTTGGAATTCTGAGAATCTAAAAATTGGCTAACCAGGTAAACCTGGGTGAATTCGGATGTAACTTTTTCCAAGGATTTTTTTGATATATTATACGTTTTTTTTCGACGTCGTTTGCAAAAGTTATTGCGGTTTTACCATTTTTCAAAACTTTTTTGCAAAAAAAGTGAAAATTCAAATTTGTTAATTTTTCCTAATACTAGGTTGCAAAACATACAAGAATCTGAAAATATTTTATTTTTTTGAATTTTCTATCATTTTATTTTTCTATTTTACAGTGTAAAAAAGACGATCTAGGGTGGATGTGCGTGGGGAGACAAAAATCAGGAAAAAACCTTTAATCCCGGTTGGGGACACCAACCGGGACCAAAGGGTCCTTTGGTCCCGGTTGGTGTCCCGAACCCCTTTAGTCCCGGTTGGTGTTCCCAACCGGGATTAAAGGTTTTTTCCTGATTTCAGCCCACCGTAGCCCTTTAGTCCCGGTTGCCCAGAGCATTAGTCTCGGTTCACCAGCAGAACTGGGACTAAAGACCCATTAGTCCTGGGTCAAAGTATTTGGTGACTAATGGGTTGGGATGGAAGGTCTTTTTTCTACTAGGGTCAAGTCTACACACGGTGATCATCGAGAAATTAAGGTATTGTCTGCCTATCTGGTGACGACTGGAGAAGATTCGCTTGTGGGCCAGGTCCTCTTGGTCTTGTTCTGACAAGGATAAGACAACGATTGACGCAAATAGCGACTTGGGGGATCGGGTGCCAAGATCAAGGTGGCTGTTTATTTTCGAATTGGATAGATCGGCGGTACGTACCGTAGGCGCGTACGCGCTTTGTGGAAACATGGAGACAGCGCGATTTTTTCTGCTCCGTGTGATACACCGATAGTACAACTCCTTCCGATTTATATTATTTATTGTTAATATGAATGTATTTATAACTACACTATGTTATGCATTTATGTTGGTCATAATTAATATGAATTGAAGAGAGTACGATTTTTATGAGGGTATCTTTGGTCAAGTGGGTGTAGTGGTCGGTCGAACACTTACTTAGCATGGCAGTCCAAGAATTTTGGGACAAGCTAATTCAAACATGCATCTTGGTCTCTTTCCACTGATCAAGGTACGTGACCGTACCACATTATGAATACGATGCGCAATATAACCTGCCCACTTGGTAGCCAAGGTTGATTTCTATTGCTACAAATGGACCGGACCGGCTGGCACGACAGCAACACTGATGAGTGACCACGGAGAAGCCAACTATACCCGGACATCCTTCCGGCTGGACCAAATAAAACATGTTGCTCAAGATCTAGGCCCAAGTCTTTTCAAAAAGACCAAAAGCCTATCAGCCCATGGGCCGAGCCTCTTCCTTATTCTGCAAACCAGTTTTTGCCCGGCCATCGGGCCAACATATTTATGCTTAGACCCTAAAAATTTGTGTTAGGCCTCTTCCTTATTATGCGACCAAGGCCTAACCCAGCCGCCAGGACAACATATTTAGGCCTAGACATGGAAAGTTTGGGTCGGGGCTCTTCCTTATTCTAAAACCAAGGCCTGATCCGTCCACGGGCCAACATATTTAGGCCTAGACCTAGAAATTTTGCGCTGGGCTTCCAGGCGTAGCTGCTCATGCCTAAGTATACTTCCAACACAGCTTTGCCGCTCACCAAACCGTTAGATGCAATAGATTGAGTTTAATTATCCGCTGACACGTAGGATGCATAAGTAGGGTCCTTGCGCAACACATTGGCCAAAGCCAGCTCGCTAACACAATACGTAGGTAAACTGAACTCTAGTCTAGAACCTATAGGGGGTTGCTCCGAGAAAAATCCTTTCTTTCTCGACCAATCTTGCATTGCCAAGCGGCTCACGGTCACAAACCGCATTTCATGTTGCACTTGAACTGTGACGTTCAATGTTCTTGTAAGTGCAAGCAAATGAGATTCACCATGGAGTCAAAACTGGCTTAACATTTTTTACTGAAATTATCTCTTTGACCTAACCACCAACTCTCTAGCTACCTAGTTACTGTGTAGACGTACATATCTGAAATTCATTCACAGTGAAGGGACAAAACCACACCTGCCTAGAATAAACACACTGGACAGCTATGTGTTCCACATTGTGTTCTTGAAGTTTGAGACTGTCTTGTCGATCAGAGGATTGCTCGATGTTGGAAAGCTAGCTTTACAAATATTTGGCATTTGGCTAGCGCACAAAACTTTAGGACACATTTAACATCTACAAGGATTTCATGACCACGACATAGCATATTGTAGATGGATTGAGCGGAGTAACTTTTATGTCGGCATGGGTACGTGAATTTATCAGAAACTTTATGCAGCATGCTTCCTATCTAACGAGTCAGTAATATGATGACCAAACCGAACACACCCAGCGGACACATACCATAACCGGATTGGTCTCCCCAGCATGTTGTACACACTTCCCCCATCTTTCTCCGTCTCTTTCTACCCACTCTTTTCTCCCCGCCACACAACTTCTGGCTCTTCACTATTGTCTGAAAAAGCTTCCACTACTACATATTCGCATGTCAAAGACTAGTTATATGCTAGCATTTGTACTAAACATTATCTCCGAGACGAAGCTGATGCTAACATACTATTTATATGAAACATTTTTACTTCTTTACAATTGAATCTATCTCTAAATTCTCACTATGTTTTTTATCTCTGCAACAATCAAATAATGGTAAGTGATATCAAACTCCGTCTGAATGTTGCCAAATCATAGAGTATGACAACCACATCCATTAACGAAATAGCTAGTTTAATCCACTTATGTGCAACATAATGTGTTTATACGTTATTTAGTATATTGAAATATATTTAAAGAATGTTCTACATTGCACGAGTACCATAAATGCAATAATAGATATCTCTAGAGCATAATTCTCAATCTTGGTTGTAATTAACAAAAAATTATAGTGTACAAGGCGTGAGTAATTTGTCATCGAACCATCTTCTCGCTTTCTTGCTAGTTATTTGTGTCATATGGGTAGCACACCACTTGTAATTGGAATACTAGGGGTGAGTAGGTAGATGGGCACACCACTAGTATTCCAATTACTTGTGGCATGTCAGCTGCAAATGACTAGCATCTGTTATTAGTGGCGCCATATTAGCGGCATGCCACGCACACGCCACTAATACTAAAAATAGCATCTGTTATGTACTAGTGTGTTTGGGGTTCATATTAAATCCTAAAAGAATTGAGAAAATCACAGAGTCTCTAAACCATCAAGATAAGCTCCATGTATTTTCTTGTTTGAAATATTCTTCGCTTGGCTGCTCATCCAGTCAAGGATCCAGTCGAGGGCCGCACTCCTGAAGAAACACATCCTCACTGCGACGGAGGCGGTGTGCCCCATGTGTGGGTGCGCGGATGACAGCGAAACGCACATCATCTTCCGCTGCCCGTTTGCGGTGGTCTTCTGGGACACGATCGACGTCCGCTTCCCTCCTGGTGTCGGTGTCCGCCGCCTCCACGAGTATGCCGCCCGGCGGCCGGTGCTTTGCCCACCTCCACATCCATCTTCATCATTCTCTGCTGTTGGCATGTTTGGAAGCACCGGAACGGGTCATTTTCTAGCGTGATACCCCGTCCCACCCGCCTCCTGTCCGCTTGCCGCCGCGACGCCGTGTTGTGGCGCGCCAGAGTGCCTGAAGTTGCTCGTAGTGATACTAACTTGTGAGATTGATGCTTTGCTCCCCGTCCCTGGTCCCTAAAACCCCTGTTCTCTCTACTCCCCTACCCCTTGTACCTCTGCTGTAATGCTTGATTTTGAGCCTTTTTTCATGAATGACAAATTCAGGTGGGGAACCTGACCATTCAAAAAAATCCTATACTAAGAAAATATATAAGTGGGCAGGCCAGATTAACATACCTAAGATCGTTGGCCGAGATCAGTGCCAGCCCAGGCAGATCATGCGGCGGTGACCAAATCATGTCGAGGTGAAATGCTTTGTCCCATACACGGGACTTCCCGGTTCGACAGTAGGGCCAGACCGGAGGCGGCAAGTCGTTGTTGGCTTTGGTCCCAGCAATCTGTACGTCGTTGGTCAGATAAGCAGATTCAAATCCCCAACGTTTTCTTTAGAAGATGCTACCTGAACGTTTATTTGTTTCTTGTAGTAGCAAGATCTCCATTTACTCAATTCAACGTTCAATGACCAATCGCATTCGATCGAAGTCTTGGAGACCGACTGAGAGGGTCCGCAAATGCTGCATGCATCCACGTGGTACCTATCGCTAGAATGAACAGATGGATCCATCTCTAGCTATTGGGTCGCACTCGGTAGCTCAGGCAGAAATTCAACACGGTGTTGCGTGACGATGTGTACGCTTCTGTGCCGATCTGCTTGTACCCGTTCTGATCAAACGAGATGATACAACCTGATGGCTAATGCATGGACTTTTGGCATAAACAACGGTGATCGTCCAGTAGTGACCATATACCCCAGTTGAGGAGTGGAGTATATAGTACAGGACTACAGGTAGCCAGGTAGGTAGGTTGTGTTCCCTGCCTGATGGCTTGTTAGTATCAGCATAGGTAGGTAATGGTATTTCCAGCTGCCCGACTAAAATTGTAGTTTGAAATTGATCGAATCCCTGAAGAGTCACTAGTGTACATGTTGTGATCATAGCGATAACGTATGGTACTGTATGGCGGAGTAGAATCGTTAATTGCATGCCTTGTCAGGTCTTCTTGGTCTTGTTCATGACAAGACGCTGAAAAACGACTTTGGGGCATCGAGTACACAGTTGGATCCATCCGCGGGTCCTACCGTACATGCGCGCACGCGCTTTGTAGATACGCGCTACCTTGATTCTGCTCGTGTGTGATATTGAGATGGTTATGCGCATAGATACGCTATTTTTGGTCAAGTGTGAGTGTAACTGGTCTGGTCGGTCGAGCATCGCAGTCAATAATTTTTGGACGACCAACAGGCTATAGCCAATGGTCGATTCAGACATGCACCGATCTTTCCGTTCATCCAGGTACGTGACCGTACTAGCTATACATCGCGACTAAGATGGGCGATGTGACCTGAGACCATGCACGAATATCAGAATGAAGACGGAGGTGATGGTGATGATGATGATCAGACTCTTGTCTCGGTATCATGCTGTAAGATGAAGAACCATGATTTGTTTTGATTTTTCTATTTGGAAAATGTATGAGTCCTGAAGATAATTATCTATTGGATTGTAATCCCATGATGACTAATTATTTATGTTTGTTTTCCACCAACGGCGCTATCGGCTCAGTCTTCCTTGTGCCTGTTAAGCTTCATGCACTAGCCACTTGAACCAAAAGTCCGAACTGATGGAAAGGGTTAGGCAATCCACATATACATTTCACAACACCCCCACTCGCGTGTGACGGGAGAAGAGAAAGTCAACACGTGAAAGAAGAAGAGCACACCGAAACAGGGCATCAGCGGTGGCTAAAGAGGGGGGCAACAGCAATTTTTAGGCTTAATTGCGAAAACCATGTGAAAGCCAGGATTTGAACTTGAGACCTGGGGCTCTGATACCATGTTAAGCTTCATGAACTAGCCACTTGAACCAAAAGTCTGAACTGATGGAAAGGGTTAGGCAATCCACATATACATTTCACAACAGTGCCTACAGCCACCGTCGGCATAGCTTCTTCGTGTGCCGAAAGTGATTGTTGGCACAACAAATCTTGTCAGCACAGGAGGATCCCTTTAATAGAGAGATAAAAGGCGTTAGGACTATGCCCTAAGCCGATGGCAAAGCCGTTGGCACAAGCTTTTTTCTTTTTGCTTCACGCAACCCCTCTCCCTCCTTGGATCGATATCGCCTTTTTAGTTTTGAAAAAAATAAAATAAATGATAGAAAATTCAAAAATAATCGTTCGAGAAGTTGATGTGTTATGTCATCTAGTTTTAAGAAAAACTAAAAAAAATGAATTTGACTTTTTTTTGCAAAATTGTGTCATGTATCGATAAAACGGGTTTTCTGGTTGCATATGACCTCCGATGAAAATGAATCTATGCAAAACTATTAGACAATATTTTGATTGCTCAAATTCAAAACATAAACATGACCTTTTCAGCTTTTAGTTTTTGAGCAAAAAAATAATTAAAAATAAATTTATTTTATTTTTTAAGGTTTATTATCACTTATCTTATTCATTGTTGTTTACTTAGATAATTGTCCGAAATTCAAAAAATAAATAAGTGTGATGTCATGGAACAAGGTTTAATAGGATTGATACGGTGTTATTGTCAATAAAAAATAGCTCCTCTGTAGGAAGCACACCCAAAAGAAACAGTGAAATTAAGCTTGCTGGGATTGGAGTAATTTGAGCATGGGTGACTAACCAGGAAGTTTGACCATGAGTGTAATGTGACCTGAGATTAAGTTAAGATTAGAAATGATCCATGTGAGAGAAAAAATATGGAAAAAAAAGTTTTGAAAAAATCCAAGCCAGAATTGTCAACCGGCCGTTAGTTCTATGCCAAAGTTTGTGCCGATGGTAAATAGGTCTGTACCGATAGGGTATTGTGTCGACATCCACCTTGTATTTTCCCTGTAGTGATGAACCATACTACATGGCGTGGAAACATACGAGGATAGAGTAATTATTCTCCTTCGGATACGGAATTAGTGTCCAAAAATAAATAAAAATAGAGATTAAATTGGGAGTAATTAATTAGCATGATAGGAGCCATTATTATGGAAGCATTCAATATGAGTCCTCGTATCATGCAATGTGTCGCGCGGGCCTTGTTTGTAGTAAAATCTAACATCCATCCTCCTTCTAATAGCGCCACCAGACGTTGGTCCGATGGGAAGACAGGTATCGGACGTCGATCCCTAGTGGTTCCCGTAATCTTAACTTACATAAAAGCTTAACGTAACTTATTCATGGATGACAAGGGAGTATGAAAATTCCTAATTCAAGAAGGAAAGTGAATTTTCAAGCTTGAAAATCATTTCTAGATGTTACAAATGAAACTACAAAGTAAAATTGGCGTGAACAGTTGATTTTGATTACGAAGCAGTTATATCGACGTCGATCCTACTTACCTTGTCGTGACAAAAGATAAAGTGCCACGCACCTTTTGATTGCACAAGCCCAAACAATCCCATTTCAAGAAAATATAGAAGTCCAAAGAGTCCCCTGCTACGTTTTGGACGCTATCGATCATTAACTTCACTTTCCTTGCGAGTGCGCTGGGTACAATCGTACACGTATACTTGCGTTACTTGTAGGTCCGCCCTGGCGTCTGCTATGCAATTGGAACGAACAAACCTGATAAATTCTACCAGTATCATCGACATACAGGGCCGGTCCTGAGATTTTGAAGGCCCGGGGCGGAACCAAAATCTGGGCCCTATGGTGACCAAAATAATTACTATAATTTATATGTGTACGTACATATGAAGTTCGCTAAAGTAATATTGATATATACATATTGATTTGCAATTTTTTTGACATTACTCATCGTCTCGAATGGTGGTATATCAGTAAATATTTTTTGATTATCACATCGATGGTTCCCAGAACCATGTCGTCAAAGAGGTTGTGGGCACAATGCGGCCTACATTCGACCTGGCCGACGATGGTTAGTCTCGATCTCCTATCGAGAAATGGTTGATCGTCGAGACATCCAATGAAAAATTAGACTAGTACCTTGATATGACTTGAAGTTACATTGTGCCATGATCTAGAGAAAACGTGTAATGAAAAGAAAAATAAGTGGTTTTTTTAGCAACGAAAAATAACCGAGTCGATTGCTTGTTGCATTGTTGGATCGACATTCTGCTCTGGACAATTTTCTAATCAACGTGGCCTATTTGATCCCCTTTTAGAGCTAATAAAGGAAAAAAGAAAAGCCCAAGCAAACCAATAAAAAGGCCCAAAGTTAGCAGAAGAAGAAAAGCCCAACTTCTGGTCCAGTCGGACACTCGCGGCATATCTTCGTCTTCTTCATATAGCTGAAGCTGAATAGAACTCCCGAACGAGCTCGATCTAATGGCGCCGCCGCCAAATTCACCGCTGCATATGCCTGAAGTAGATGGGATCTGAGGGCCCCTTGGTTCGTCGGGCCCGGGGCGGCCGCCCCTCCCGCCTCCCCTAGGGCCGGCCCTGTCGACATAGGCCTCCTTTGATTCATAAAGGTTGTATAGGAATTATGTAGGAATTAAATCCAATGTAAATAATTCTACATAATCAGTTTGATTTATAAGAACATATCCTATAGAAACTAGTCCTATAAGAATCTTATAGTGTAAATCATGTAGATAAAAAACATTATATCATACCTCATGGAATAATCCTTTGCTACAATCAAACACACTTCATCTTTTCGTAGGATTCAAGTAGGTATGACATTTTAATCATATGATTTTCCTATTCCTATGTTATGAATTAAAGGAGCACATATGTTCTTGATTGGGTTTTACGAAGAAAAATTGGACTCTTAACAGAAAACAAATGCTATCGAATGGGACTTATTTCAACATTATGACTGTATATATGTCATTTTTTCTAAGAGAAGTTTCATCGCAATATGCACTATGGATTGTCTCAATAAAAGTTTACAACTCACTAGACGTCAGTCGAAAAAAACATAATTTTTCTGTGTGTTTACAACATAGCTGAAACATTTCTTTCGCGATCACATGCTAACCAAAATAAATCAATAAGAACACCAAGATATGGAACACAAAAAGTATGGGCTTGCAATAGAGCACTATTGGTCTCGTAAAAATAGATCTTGTTTTCATCACTACTTTATCGAGGATCAAGTTCATTCAAATATCCATGGGATGCTATCACAAGGATAGAATGTCATGAGGGCAGAGAGGGGAACCGTCGCACCCTAACATGGAGTTTTTTATGTTAGGCTCGTGCTCCTCTATGCTAAAACCTCCTTATAATTGTGTGCTTTAGTGTTCATGCCCACCTTAAATAAATTCTGCACCAATTTTCTTTGATTGCCCCTCCTCAAATAATGTTACTTCCTGGTCTGTCCCCGGAATCTGCATCAGCCTATTGAACTACATGGTTCAGGAGGAGTTTGTTTTCCTGATCATGGAGAAAATGAAATATAAAAAATTTATAAATGAGAAAAATCATGAAACTTACAAAATTAAAAATCATATGTATCTAAAATTATAAAACAGATAAATGAAAAGTGATTATATTTTAAAATCATAATTAAGTGCCACTATGTACTATTGAAAAACCCTAAAAAATAGATAATAACTACGACTAGGAGGCAAGTTGATCGACGAGCAAAGGACGGATATGTTCCTTGCACAGCACGCACGATACATACATGGCTGGAGAGCACCGTCCTTTGCTCTTCGATCAACTTGTGGTGGCGGTTCGTTATACACACATATCGCCATCGATCCTACTATGATCGTGACAAAAAATTCGTAATTCCACGTACCTTTGGACGCACAAGTCAAACCATCCTACTTTTATATCTTATCTGTTGTTGTCAATACAATGTCTCGATGGTACAGGTGTAAGTACATACTTGCTGGCCGCCGTGGCTCCTTGGATGCAAATTGGAAGGAACCTGCCTGACAAATGCTACTAGCATACTACTAGCACTAAGTACATGTTCTTAATTAGGTTGTCTCGAGAAAAACTCAGCTCTTATAATACAAAACAGATGGTGCTGACTCATATTTACAGTCACTCACAGGTACGGTTGGTTTGGTTTGCTAATGTGGTTCTCACGGCATTGTCTTGCAGCCGGGTGGTGTCGGTACTAGCTTGTGTGGGACTGAGGTGGCTCAAGTTTGGAATTTATGCATAGGGCAACATTATGATTGATGTTACCAATCACCGTATCAAGTATGCGTCGGTATCAGCCGTGGTACTGTTTGTCTTTGGTCTGAGAACTTCACCGAAATATCCAGCTACCAGCTGCATCAGTTCTCCCAAAAAAGCTGTCACGAAGTGGTACTCGTGAACTCCTAAGGACAAATCATAACGTTAAATGGATGCACAACAGTCAACAAAGCTATGGTTTGCAGAATATCTCATAAATCTAAGAATAATTTATGAAAGAAACGTTAACTGGTACCTTGATCAATCTGCATATCTGTATTCAAAACAGAATGTCAATAGTCAAAGTGGTCCGTTGGTCTCCCTTCTAACGATACTTAGATAGTACTTTATACATAAGCTATGGTTCTTGGCAATCAGGAAAGGTCACTTAACGTGCACTAGTTCATTATACAATGTCATTATCCAACCGATAATATCAGTCGATAAAAACAAGAAGATTTGGAAGATGAAGATACCGCTCAAACTTAAAAAATTTGGCTGGTATTTGCGTCGAGGAGTAATCCTAACCAAAATAATCTTGTGAAACGCAATTGGCATGGGAGTGTGCGGTGTGTTTTTTTGTCAACACGATGAGACGATTAAACACTTGTTCTTCCAATGTCGCTTTGTCAGATCTATATGGTCATGCATTCAAGTAGTTTCTGATCTGTATCCCTCGACTAGTGTGACCAACATCTTCGGTAATTGACTCCATGGGATCGATCACAGATTTAGAATGTTTATTAGGGTGGGGGCGCTTGCCATTATATGGTCGCTATGGCTGTGTAGAAATGACAAAGTTTTTAATGATAAGAATTATTCTCTCTTGCAGGCTATCTACAGATGTACCGCTACTCTTTGTTCTTGGTCTGCGCTGCAGAAGGTGGAGAAATGCGACCTGTTTACGGAGGTCTGTACACGGTTGGAGGACACGGCGAGGAAAACTTTTTCCCTACATGGGTGGCAGCATAATCTACAGATTGGGTCTCCGCCTTCACCTTAGGCGTTTTACATTTCCTAATATCTGATATGTAATTCGCCTTTTTTAGCTCTCCAGAATACTGAGACTCTTTGAACGGCTGTGTGCATCTTAGCTATGCAGAAATCGGGTGTAATTGCTTTCTATGAGTAATAAAGCGTCCATTATCAAAAAAAAAAAAACTCGAGACCAAGAACTACATGAGTTGGTGTTAACATCTTTTGTGGTCCTTGTCTGTTGTTAATGTTAACTTGACATGGATTCTAGGATGATATTTGGTATTGTTTGTAGCTTTTATTCTTGGAGGTACCTCTTCGAGATTCTTGTTGCACTATTTTGATATGTATTTACCTTGGTCAAATGTTGCCACAGTATCAGCGCTCACAGGGCTTATGTTTTAGACCTATATAGTCAACAACTATAGTTAAGTTCTACATGCATTTTTGGAACCTAGGTTCACATAGACCCAATAATGAAAATTGGTGAAAACCATAGCTATTAGTCTCAAACGGTTTAAAAAATAATTTAGGCATGTAGACACATATACATATGAAATCTATTGCATACTAAAGGAACATATATGGGTATAAAATAGATACGTCACGTTAATCCACATTATCGGGATTGTCTGGGATTTAAGAAGACTATTTCATCGGGATCTAAGCACGTAATAATGTTTGCCAAAATTTATTTCAATTGGAGGAAAATTTCACTTTCGTATGAGGATTTATACCCAATTGTTGGACATGTACATCTACTTCCCCAACTAACTGAGCTAGGTTCATTACTTCTGTTTGTCATGATTTATATTGAGTAGATAATTGTATTCTCTTCCATTGTGTAAATAAGAGATTTTAAGAATGATATGGGACTCTCATCGATGAGAGCATCATCACAAACAGTAAGTTTATCATTTTCATCCTCACATAACATAGTATTTTCTAAGCATGACGGGTTATCAAGCAAAGATGGGCCAACATTTCAGTTTTGTAGTTATCATCATATGTTGGTGGTAAAGGTGGAAATCCCACTCTTCCCCAAGCTTAATTAGATGGAACTATGGCTTTTTCATTTTCTTCTTTATGTAATAGGCTAGTGTTTTCTTGCGTTGTTGTGTTCCTCTCATTATAGTCAACAACATATATATTATCAGAAAAAATTTTCCATACAAAAATCAAGGATAAGAGTGACATCACTATCATGTTTGTTAGTCACAGCAGTAGCTTTATAGATATCATCAACGAAGGTTTTAAATTCATAGGCTGCCATAAAGATCACAAATTGCTCTACTTGTTTGATCTCTAAATGAACATAACTATAAGCATGATAGGATGAAATTGTATGTTCTTTATGGGATCTACATTGGAAGTCAAAGTGTTCACAGCAGCAAAAGTAACAAGTCCTTTCATAATATGCAAGCAACTCTTTGTCAATATGTTTCTGAGATTTAAATAACTCACTCCAATAATGGACATATGAGCATTTTCTATGGTATTTTTCATTCTTATGGTTTTTGTGTTTTAAAGAAAACTAAAAATACTAAAAACAAGATGAAGAAAATTACTTTGAAAATCAAAAGGAGAAATAAAAGCTCACAGTGGTGCGACCTCCCCAAGCTTAGGTGTAAGCACAGGGTTGGTGAAGATGTTGATGTGATGTCCCTCTTGCAACTTTGGTGCTAGAAGATGTTCAGCCAAAGTGATGTAGCTTCTTGGAATTCCTCGGCAACAACGCCAGAAAATTGTTCTTGATGAAACAATCTATGTGTATCAATTTGTTGAAATTTCAAGTGCACAATATTGTAGAAGCATATTTTCCCCACAAGGGGGACTCGAGTGTTTATATCGAACTTTCGGGGAATTGACTTAGAAGCTGAATTCTTCCTTCTCCTCTTGTAGCAACCTGCAAAATAAAATTCTTACCTGTATCCCCAAATCCATCGCGTGGTTATCAAGCACAAGCTTTCGTATTAGTAATAGGAAATATATGTGAACTAAATAAAAAACAAGTAAAGGCTAGGGGTATTTGGGTTATGTGTGTATGTATGTATTTTTGGTATTTTTGGATTAAAGAAATATAAAGCAAGGTAAAGGTATTGGAAAGGTGTTTCTAGTAATTTAAAATGGACCGGATTTCATGGGTTCGCTTGTCTACTCTCTTTTTAAGTTGTAGTGGACACTAACAATTCATCAATGGCATAATATTGGTGAAAATTCAATATGTGTTTTATAAGCATTCATATGAGTATTACGTCCTAACATAGAGATGATGCAACACATCTCTCTTATACTGCTCAAGAAAGGGAAAACTCCAAGCAATCTTGAATTAAGAATCAACATAGTATGGCCTGCTTTTATCTTTTACACTATGTAATTCTGGAACTTCGGTTTGTGTACGGCTGTGTGCATCTCAGTTATGCAGAAGTCGAATGTGATACTTAAAACTTTTAAGTAATAAATCGCCCATTAGCAAAAAGAAAGCAATATGACATAATGTTTGAATATCAAATATGCTACCTTGAACAAACAAGATGATCACAATGTCGGATGGGGCTATGGGAGACGCTGCAGTCGGTGAGAGGTGACGGAGCTGGAGGCTGGTGGCGGCGTCGGAGACGAGGGAGAACACATGCACGGCTCAACTCCAGCGTGGTGTGCGGCTATTTGTACGGAGTTGGTTTACTATAACACTATAGTTGCTTTTCCATAGCTTCAAAGTTGCTTCTCGATTTTTTTATCGAAAAATATGCCAATGGGATCTACTTTGGAAGATCTCGTCGCTAGAGGCCTAACGGTGGAAACAGATCGCCATTTCAAAAAATGGTTTTAAAATTATGACCTCTTTTCTTAAAAAAATGCATGATATTAAATGCACGTGTAGCCTTCATGTGCTGAACTTTCTATTTTTTAGAGATGGGTGCTTGAATGAGAGTGGATTTTGTACACCCAACCATGGGTGTAGGTGTTTCCATCAACGTTCATTGTACTTTGAGATTCGGATAAAAAGAGGAGAGAGAAAGAAATCTTTCCATCTACCATGATGGGCACGAGTCTCGAGAAATAAATGGTGACGGAAACCCTCACACATATGCGTGAGTGTATAAAAGCTCCTCTTTTTATCCGAATCTCAAAGCACAATGAACGTTAACGGAAACATCTACATCAATGCTTGGGTGTACAAAATCCACTCTTGGTGCTTGAATGGACTAATAGCACCCGAGTGCACGCTAGCAGTGTCCATAATTTAGTTTGTTGAGCTCGGAGTTGAAACAAATTAGGATGCGGAGGTTCACGTCACTTTCTGATCTTTCACGCGCAAACGCTTGACTTGACTTATCCCCACGCTGCTAGTACCCATTTTGTCTCTGCCGGGAGCTTTTATCAAGGAGACGATTGGGTTTTATAATATCTCATCATCATCAGATGTATGACCATTGTATGGCCTTATTTTCCGTCATCTTTTTTTTTCTATAATACATATTGAATTTCATGAACCCTAGGAAAAGAAACATCCATGTCGTTAATCTGTACAAAAAAAGGCAATTTTCCCCCTTTATTGACACTTGGATTTTGTTACAAGACCCAAGAAAAACCCTTGTGGAAATGCTAGAAAAGGTGAAGTTGCCACCCCCAACATTACATCACAATCGAAGCGACAACATCACCTAAACCTTAAGCAGAAGTGGAACTAAATTACAACAAAGTGTACGAATTAAACCAAAGAATCCTTGCACGCCACTTGTGCGCTGCTCGCGGCCGGATGCGCTTCAAGTTGCGCAACATGCTCGGCGATGCAGCGAAGGGCCGCTCAAGTTACTGACCTGACCTGAACACACATACACGTTCTTCGTGTAGACACATACCACGTAGTACTAGTAGATTGGTTAATGTACAGCTGAAACTGAAAGGGCCTTTCATTCGTCGAACATCTTGAAACCGAAGTTGCCCTGGTTTGCGAGGTCGTCGATGATCTGGAAGTCGATGTCCGGGGTGCCCTGGAACCAGAGCGGCGTCGCCGGAAGCGGCGGCGGGACGGCCGGCGCTGCGTCTGAAGAAAAATTGGAACATGAGACTTGAGAATTCAGAATATTTCAGAAGCATGTAAGAAATGAAGGCGAGTGATCTGGTCGGATGCTTACTCTGCAGCAGTGGGAGGTCGTTGCTGCTGTGGCTGGCGTGGAGGAGCATGTCGGCCTCCTGGCGCGCTGGTGAACGCCTCGAGAACCAAAGAGGAGGATGTACCGAAGCTCCTTGGCTGAATTCGCCGATGTGCCAGCTGTAGGAGATGACTCGGTAATCGGCTTTCACCTGCCAGGCTGTTAAATCTGCCAGGACATGCATCTCTTCTCTGCTCAATTAATTAATATAAGCCAGACAGCTAGGAGACAGCGACGTGACTGCCAGCCTGGCTGCCTCAACAACATTTAATTAAGGGAAAATCTACCCATAAGCGCCGCACGTCTAGCGCTCCGGTGCGACGGGCATCGTGATTAGAAAAAGCGCATCGCGCCCTTAGAGAACCGGTCGCACTTTTCTCCTCCCTAATACTCGGATTCTTATCCTCTTACGAGCATTCTCCACCACACAGCCATCTCGAAAGCAGGACAACGCGCATGACCAAGCCGGAAAGTGCAGAGAGAACGAGATAGCAGCGGTCGAGCACGGCGGGGAGGCCGCGGCTGAGCATGGCGGGAGAGCTCACCGAGCACGTCGGAGATGCCGCCGCGGCCGAGCACGCATCAGCGGAGAGAGCGCCGCCGGTCGAGCACCCATCAGCTGGGAGGGGAGCCGCCGCAAGAGCACACATGGGCGAGGAGGTGGCTGCTTACGAAGCTCTCCGGCCGTTTCTCTGGTGCCGCTGCGCCGCAGCGGAGTGCTCGCGTAGTTAAGCACAAGGGGCGAGGCATTACTAATAATTCGATGAAATTGCCATATTCATTAGCGATAATTAGGGAATTAATTCGGCTCAGTTGCCATATTCACTAGCGGTAATTAGGGGAGTACCATTTCCAGAACAATTAGCAGTAATTGCCCGATTCATTAGTGGCAGAAACGCATTGTTGCCAGATTAATCATGCCCGATATTTAGGGGGAGTAATTTCCGGATTAATTTGGTCTAATTGCCCTACTATTAGCAGTTGCCAGATTAATTATGTCCTAATTGCCTAATTAATTGGGTACTTGCCAAGTTTAAACGAGCCTGATATTTGCAGAATAATTAGTGCACGTCATTGTTTATTTTTTTTCCAGCCGAAGAAAGGCATTGAATATGGTGGGCCATCTGATTTTGCATGCTTTTGGTGACCGGCCCAAGCAAAGTGGTTCACGCGCGGGCCGAAACAGCAGTCTGGCAAGCCGCCGCACGGATGGACTACGCGTGCGGCGCCGCCGCGTAGTATCGTCCTTTAATTAATGGATGGACCGAACCGATCCATTTTTAATCCCTAAACCTTTTTCTTTTCTCCTCTCGCCGCCACTAGTACTGAGCTAGCTAGCTAGCCCACCAATCCATTCACTCACTCCCGTAATCTTTCCATTTCTTCCTCGCTCACCATTCACTTTCAGTTTCATTAATCCTAGCTAATTTCTCACATGACCTCTCCACATCTCCTACACTTGTCTACTGTCAACTCCACTCATACACGATCCATCCAGGCTAAATGAAACAAACAAGTCTGTGCATTTGCGACAACAAACTGCATTTCATACTGTATACTAGTACTGACGAAAAAACAGCAATACATAGAAATACTACAGCCTGGCCTTTTGTAACACCAAAACGGAGGTCAACTATTTCATGTATATGGAGGCTTAAATCATTCTAAACCGACACCTTCCTGATCGAGCTCCAGCTCTTGTCCTGCAACTTCAACACTACTAGTTATTTTCTCAAACAAACCACCGTCGGTAACACAGCAGACGACAAAGACACGCTTTGTGTTCAGCTAATGAATCAGCACCTGCATCGGGTTATATAAGCAAATAATTCAGCATGGACACCTCTAAATTCTTAGACACCAACATTCATAACCCACCCTTCTGCAAACATTTGGGAGGGAGCAACCAACTTCTGAAATATTCCACATGGAGTACTGAGGTTTCAGAGCTTACATTGCTGTGTCTACCAGATGCACCACCACAACGCCTTGACCAAAAGAAGCAACTGGCCAGCCACCGCAAAGCACATCGGCGAGGGACTTCGCTGGACCAGAGCCCCACGCCGCGAGGCTCAGACAATCCCCAAGCGGGTTGCACAAAGTAGAAGAATCTACCGGCTCATTCTTGGGGTCCTCATCTTCTTCTTATTCACCTGAAATGAAATAACACAGCATCATTCAAAATGGTGCACACCATATATACAACAAAACAGCTAGGGACCTAGGCAAACTGAAACAAACTAGAGCGGACAAAGCCTGTGCATTTGCAACAAACTGCAATTCATACTGTACAAGTATACTGAGAAACAAGCAGCAGTACATGCTTCCTCAGGCTGGACAATTTGTAACAGCAAAACGGAGATAAACATTGCATGTACGGAGCCTTAAATCATTCTAAACTGACAGCTTCCTGGAGCTCTACCTCTTGTCCTGCAAGACACTACTAATTATTTACTCAAACAAACTTGCTGTAACAACAACTTTGCTGTCCATGAACAGGAAGCAATGCTAGGGAACATGGCAAATTCCTGTCCAACCAACCTGAACCAAGCCATGAATTTAATCTACAACATATTCATGCATTAATTCTGGCATGAGCAAATGGAAGCTTCGCACTGCATTTAAAATAGAACAATCATAATCAGTATATATACTAGTCGATTCTCAGCCACCTGAGTGGCTCCACACTGCACTTGAGGATGCTGCCGATGGTGTTCGCCACCGACACCGCCTCCCGGTACCCACCTTCACACCCCGCATCTCCTCTTCCAGTATGATTTGAACCTGAAGAATATGCAAGAATCTCAGTACTGCGTATGCATCACAAACATCAAAGCAACTTAGCACATATACTAGTGCCTATGCACACAACCATTTTTCGTTTACTCAAACGCAAGATTCCTATACTGCCTACCAATTCACACCATCAAAAAAGGCAATTTCGTTTAGGAAAATTACATGGAGAAGAGAGGGGCTCAACAGCAGCAGCTTACTGGGGAGGTGGTCGGCGACAGGAGCACGGAAATGTGGCTGCTGGCAGCAGCTCCGGTAGGTAGCAACAGCAGACACGAACACCCAGCCTTGTCTCAACTGTCGACAAATCACAGCACAGAACAGATACGGCATGAGGCAGAGCAGCGATGCATTCTCGCAGCAGAGATGGTAGGAGGAGAGTCTGACCTAGGTCGTGCGTGGGGAAGCAGCGAGCGAACTTGCGACAGAGATGAGCTAGAAACTTCCCCAGCTCCACACAGCCACCTGAGTGCCTCCATGATGTTGGCCACAATGCTTCCTCCTCCTGGTTCCCCTCCGACACAGCCAACCCCTGAAAAAATATGCAAGGGTCTCAGCACCGCATATGCATCACAACCATTTTTCGTCCATAGATGCAAGATCCCTAGACTGCCTACCAGTACAACATCAAAAGGGGAAATTTTGGTTGTGCAAAACACAAATTACATGGAGAAGAGGGGCTCACCACCAGCAGCAGCAGCAGCGCGTTGGGGAGGTGGTCTGCGACAGCCAGGCATGAGCTCGGAAATGTGACCGCTGGCAGCAGCTCCGGTAGACATCAGCACGCCAAAGAGCAGAAACGGCATGAGCAGTCCAGCGATGTAAAAAGACATTTTTTTGCAGCAGCGAAGCAAGTGAAGGTTGCTAGGAGGAGAGTCTGACCTAGGTCGTGGGGAAAATCTGCCGAGGTCGACGGCGTACTCCTGGTGGCTCCCCTTCTATCGTGGCTTGGCGCTGATGCGGTAGGATCCGACCCGGCGGAACCGGGACGGCCGCCGTCCCCAGGTCCGATGCGCGCGAGCAGGAGGCTGATAACGGCCGCGGTCGCAGGATCTGGAGGCCCAGCCGACGGACGGTCGCCGGGGACGGGGGGGCGGCCTCGCCGGCCCGCCTTGCAGAAAGCTTGGCCGTCAGCAGCCGCGGGCGGCGCTTGGACGCGCCCGTTCTTCAGGACCTCGTCGGAGGTGAGGCGGAGCTGTGCGGCCGGCGGGGAGAGGTCGACGGCGGCCGGCGGGGAGGAAGGAGGCGGCGCACGGGGTTGGGTTGGGTTGGGTGAGAGAGGAGGCGGCGCGCGGGGCTGGGTTGGGTGGGACTGAGGATGAGTGAGGGTTCGGTCGGTGTGTTTTTTTACCCAAAGGATCAGATTTCGTCTCGCGCCCACTTTTTTTACCCAAATTTTGGTGGCGCCGCGCCCATTTCACCCAAATTTTGCCGCCGGTCAGATTCTTGTGCCAAGTCAGCAATCCGCGGCACTGCTCTCGAATTGACATATCAGCCCTTCAATTCTTGCAGATCCAACGGGTCACATCTCATCTCTCCCTTCTCACGCCCAGATGCAAATGAGCACAGCCCGCACAAGCCTAATTTGCTCCGACTTTTTTTTTGTATGTGTGTGTACCCTTCAATGCATCTAGTACCTAGCTCCACACACACACACATGCGTGTGTTACCCGGTGTCACAAGCTTGCACCTGTGCCGCATATGTGCACACATCATCGAACTCGACATGGTGGGTACATTCTTTTCTGGAAATGGTTCAATGAATACAGTTTGTTGAAGCACAACAACAACAAGCCCGGGATAACACAAGTTGGCGCGGGAACCTCCATAAGAGCAATCGTGCCATGTTGGTGGTAGAGGACCTATATATGGAGTGTCGAGAATGCGCAACGTGTTGGTGTGATATCCACATCTCCCGCCTAGCTGAAGGAAATGTCGGGTCTTGCGTAAATCGAGGATCCACGAACCGAGACGGTGCCTCGAGAAACCCTCCACGTGAAATGCTAGACTCTAGGAGCTCCACTTACGACCACACAACACCCCAAGGCTCGGTGGTGGAGGGTACGTTTCGGGGCCCGTGGTGAATTGGTGGTCTGTGGGGGTGAGGGAGATTGTTGTTGTGATGGGAGGCCACATCGATGATATGAGACTTCTAGATGACATATATATGACACATGGTGGAAGGTTCAATAGGAGAGAGACGGACTGAAGATAGTAATTTTTTGGGAAAAGGAGAGAGATGCACTGAGAGAGAGAGTACGTGACATCAAAATATTATTACGATGGCGGATACACATGAAATAATAGTCATCAAACATTGGTACACCACGAGTTTATCACTCTAGGAATAAAGCTCATCAAATGAAAATGACATAAAATAATAGGGTTTATCTACTTTTGTATAGTGTGATAACAAATTAAATAAAGTATAATGCATGGCTTGTAAAAAATGTATACAATGTACGCGACCCTCTTTACATCAACCTTATATATTCATATGATATGAGGATCACATGCCCACCTCGCGAGATTTCGAGCGTCGCCACTTGCCGAGGAAGATATAAGCTTCTAAGGGAAGGAGCAGCTCCATTCACCGTAGTTAACTCTGATGCAGAGTTGCTGGTGTTGATGATCTCTGAAGGTCGTTGTAGCTTCCCACGTGCTTTTCACATGCACACTACCCCATCGAGCGCCGAACATCGAGACCTCGAGTTTCCCTCCACCCTCCTGCCTATCGCCATGACTATAAGGAGATGGTTGAGGAAGCACCTGATCTCGATGAATCCAAGCCCAACCCCTGAGCTTTTATTGAAGAGGTTTGTAGGAAGATTGAAGCATCCCACCGTATTCAACCAATGGAGCACAAACCTCGACA
Organism: Lolium perenne; assembly: GCF_019359855.2. Classification (NCBI taxonomy): domain Eukaryota; kingdom Viridiplantae; phylum Streptophyta; class Magnoliopsida; order Poales; family Poaceae; genus Lolium; species Lolium perenne. The sequence continues at coordinate 19,160,340 of NC_067246.2, read as the reverse complement.
ACATAATGCCACCGACATGAAGGGCAAACACTAGATCTACTAGTACTACTATATATAAGGAAGACCCGGCCTCCCCTCCCCCATATTCTCGAGCCGTCAAAGCCACCGGATAGGAAGATGAGAGGGTTCAGAGGGAGGGGGAGATGAATCTCAATTGTGGGGTAGGAGAGGAGTTAATATCATAAAACCACCACTTTATAGTTGAAATTTACCAAATGTGACCACTTTACATTTGCGGGACAAAAAACCACCACAATTTTCCAGTCTTTTTCCATGGAATTTGACAGGTTCGGCCCATTTCTCAAGACCAATTTGTTGAGGTGGTTTGGGCCCCACTTGTTAGCCTAATTACAAAATCAAAATAACCGAATAGTGATTAATAAAGGGAAAAATGGATGTGAATGCATGTAGTAGCTTGCTCCACACACGTGTTTTCCGATATCACAAACGACTTGCACATATGTCAGATATATGCACACGTCATTGAACTAGACACGTTGGATATAACTTCCAAGACATTGTTTTCGGGAAAAGGTCTTATGAGTAAAGTTTTTCAAAGCACAAAAAATACGAGATAACATAATTCGCATGGAAACCTCTACGGGAACAATCGTGGCATGTCTGTGGTAAAGGACATATGCGGACTGTGATGGTGTGATGTCCACATCGCTCGCCTAAAGGCAATGTAGATTCTTGCGTAAACCGATGATCCACAAACCGGGAAGGTGCCTTGATTAGGTGCTAGACTATAGGAGCTCCACTTAACACCACACAACACCGAAGGCTCGCCGATGGATGTTAGGTTTTCAGGTCGATGGAGAGTTGGTGATTTGTGGGGCCAACGAAGATTTTTGAGGTGATGGGAGGCCACATCGATAATGGGAGACTTCCATAAGACATATGAGAGAGGGTGGAAGGTTCAATATGAGAGAGAAAGGTCGAATATGATATGTTTTGCGGAAAAGGACAGAGATGCACCGATTCACAAACCCGCGATTCCAGGAAAAAACACATAAAATGACGCATCCTCGACGTAAAAGCATTTTTCTTGGAAATTCTAGAGCGACGGAAAGTTAACTCCTAGTTTAAATCCGGTCGGCTTCACGGATTCGACGAGACACCGCAGAAGCCACATGCATTTCCGTAATGCTAATGCACGCATATGACATGTGATAGGTGGAGCGTAGGCGCCTCCTACCACCGCATAGGGATCTCGCACTAACCTTTAACGCCCCATTTAGCTGCTTCACAAAAAAACCCGTTTTGGCACCCCGTAAATGAAAAACGGGTTTCCCGTGGGTCGGATTGGATATCCGAGCCCAGGGCCTTGCTTTCTATACCAGGGCCCACAGACGTGCCCAATATTGCCTCGTTCCAACAAACTATGTCATGCCTGAGCCAGTTTCCAACGCAATTTCCCTAAAAGCCATAGAACTCCGAACGTGATAGCTCTTTTCGTGAAGAGTTTTTCAAAATAACAACCTTATCCAACGTTTGACAATTGATCTAGCTACTAGGACACATAATGAAGCCCCGCGACGCCACACATTTTTCTGATTTTGTCCAGATAAATTTCTAGCCAAAACAGGCCCCCAGGACATGCGGTATCGTTGTTACGGGAGCGGGGGTGCACCGGTTCATGAACACGCGAATCCTGGAAAAAACAACACATAAAATGACGCGCCTTAGAACTCAACACATTTTCCCAGAATTTCTGCAGCGACGAAAAGTTGACCCCTAACTCAAATCTGGCTAGTTTCTAGTGGATTCAGCGGGACACCGTCGGAAGTCGTAGGCATTTCTAGAATGCCAACGCGTGCATATGGCATGTGATAGGTGGTGCGTAGACGGTCTCCTATCACTATGCAAGGTCTCGCCCAAACCTTAAATGCACCCCATGTAGCTGCTTCACAAAGAACTCGTTTAGGCACCCCAAAAATGGAAAATAGGTTGCCTGGGGGCTTGCTTCCCATCCCAGGGCTCACGCACGTGCCCAATATGGCCTTGTTCCGGCAAACTATGCCATGCCTGAGGCCGTTTCCTACGCCATTTGCCCTAAAAAGTCATAGAACTCCGGACATGATAGCTCTTTTCCTGAAGGGTTTCTCAAAATAACAAAGCAGATCCCAAGTTCGACAACTTTTTTAGATACCAAGACACATAAAATGATGTCACGTGATGCCACACATTTTTCTAACTTCGTTCGTATA